>NC_142372.1:2722027-3009527 GCF_059441005.1 Hippichthys cyanospilos
TAGGGTCAAATTCTGGTATTTTCTATGTTGCCGTGTACAGGACGCACCAAGAGTTTGGCGACAATGTAGCAGTTATAGCAAAACAGAATAGATCTTATATTTTGTAAATTCTTAATATTTTCTTGCGTTAATATCCGTAAATTACATGGATTTGTGTTTCAGATTTCCCACATTGTGAGCAGTCAGTGAACATTGAATGCCCTCACATTATTGTTCATCGTGACTCCTTTGAAAATATGACATATTTTTGGAAAGAACATTTTTGGGTAGATTTTTTTTTTTTTCGAAAATGGGGATTCTGCGCCACTGTGGGAGCGAACACACAAGGCTATTGACTTTAATGCTGCCCCGCTGGTCCAAATATGGCATTCTGATTCATTTTCTGCCTGTGGAATATGAATTAAGCAGTCAAATCTACTTATTTTTTATCTGTTTGAGGCAGCCATTTTGCCTCTTGCTTTCGACTAAAAATGACATCCCATTCCTGCCGATACCAAACCGATACCACCCCATTTTGATTTTTTTTTCTTTAATACTAAACAACTGAAGACTCGGACTTGAACAGATTGATACCAGAAGAATTTTTTATTGTCTCATTGGTGTGGGTGGCTGACAATAACAGATATCAAAATCTCTAAATCTGAGCGTTTTAGCACATAAATATGGGTAAATGATATGTATGTAAATGATATAAGTTATTTGTTAGTCCTTGCAGACGCTAATACCACCATGTCATATATGCATCGGAACAACACTAATTGTAACCCATTCCAAATAAATCCACAATATTTCATGTAGCCTTCACACGCAGTTTCTCAAGAAATTGTTCGTTTTTTTCTTAAATCCACTCGTTCAGTGCCATTGACGACTATAGATGTCAAAGATTTAGTTTGGGTGTCCTCCACTGTTCGCTATGGAAATTAAAGATCAGTTTTAACTAGGATGGAAGTGAGTAAGTTCAGAACATATTAGGCACAGTTTTTTCTTTCTTTCTCTCTGTTTGTGCAGGTTATCGACTTTGAGCGCGAAAGCGAGTACATCCTCGTTCTCAGTGCCCAGAACCCAGTAGCTCTGGTCCGAGGCCGCTACGGTCCTTCATCGACTGCAACCGTATCGATCTACGTTGACGACGTAAACGAAGGTCCGGTTCTTTCTCAAAGCCATTATGAGGTGACGGTCAGAGAGGGCGAAGAACCCGGTCGGGTTATTGCCACCATCCGAGGCTACGACCCGGATTCTCACCCCATCAGGTAAATCTCACATTTCTGAGGAAACGTCATCAACAGTGAAGTTCTGCTGAGCTCCTTGTGATTTTCTTTTTAGATATTCTCTCCAGGGGGACACCAAGAAATATTTTTCAATAGGGAAATACTCAGGAGAGCTGAAGACTGTGCAAGCACTGGACAGGGAGGAGAACAGTACCTACACTATGGAGATCATTGCAGTGGATGGGCGTAAGATGGAGTTTAGATGAATCCAATAACGAAAATACACATACCGTATTTTCCGCACCTTACGGCACATCGTATCATAGGACCTAATTCCGTACTCAACGCATACATCGGGCTCACCGTATTAAAAGGCGCATGCTCAAATATAGGTCAATAAAAGGGAACGTACCGAATATTCTCGGAATGGATTGTAGGACGCATTTCTGGCGCTTTTATTCGCGCCTTATGCTACGGAAAATACGGTAAATGCTTTGTTGTGTACACAGTACATTATTGCGATAAATAGCTGAAATCTTGAGTTTTTCTTTGATCAAGGAAATTCCTCCTTATCTGCGTCAACCTTGGTCACGGTGCAAATTCTGGACGTGAATGACAACAGTCCAGTTTTGGTGGGCGACTATTCCTGGAAGTACCTGTGTACGCCTCGCTGGGAAGACCAAGCGCTGGTGCTGGCCTCGCGGGACAGCGACGGACCGCAGCACGGGGGAAGACTCAACTTTTCGCTAAGGAGCGACGCCACCGTACGACGCAACTGGAAGCTCACGCCTATCAATGGTGAGCTCCCCTGGACGTAAACACCGTATTTTATCATCACCTGGGCAGTACATTTTTTTTAAAACGTTAAAACCCATTTAAAACCATTATTGTTTTTTAGTTCCTGCAGGATGTATACATATATTACACCTTCTTTAAATAATAGTTTATTGGATTACGTCAACTAAATCGAGTCAAGTCAAATTAGCTCAGTGTGTGAATGTCACATGACCAACAGGTGAGCCGTGATTGGTCATTACCCCATCCTTAAAGTCAAAGTAGACAAAAAGTTGTCATCTTAGACAAAACATTACCATTCTGGTGACCAGAAAAAATATACACCTTTACCCAAGAAGAGCTCCGTTCTATGCGCTTTTTATGGTATGAAACTATTAAAATTGTATTGTAGAGAATTATTATCACGTATATGATCATGACAGCAAAGAAAAGAAAGCTGAGCAATAAAAGCACAGATTGTTTTCTTAGTAACAGACTGGGCATAATACTCACACAGCCGTCGTCAAGGAAACAGTAATCCGGCCTTGTTGCTTTTCCCCAACGTGAGCGTGTTCCTGTTGGAACGAAGATGAGACATATTTTTGTCATATTCTTCACACAAACGTCAACACAATAGTCTCGAAGATTGCTGGTTACATTTCCTGGGATGTCCAGAAACTGCTCACTAACAAAACTGGGCAATCCTGATTGGTGCTAGTGGATTTTATCCAAGATCAATTATAACACGTATACTATAACATGTTTCTTTTTGCAGGGGATTATTTTTATATTTATGTGTAATCCAAGCAACTGATGCGCATCAAAAGTTGAAAAATAGATCAAATAACATTTTCTGAACTTTGTTGGAACATCTAGTACTGTATATGATTATTGAACCAAATATTTTTAAATTTGCCTAATGTTGATTTCATATCTTTCTATCTATCTATCTATCTATCTATCTATCTATCTATCTATCTATCTATCTATATATATATATATATATATATATATATATATATATATATATATATATATATATATATATATATATATATATATATATATATATATATATATATATATATATATATATATATATATGACATTTAAATTGCTGTAACTGTCGATTTTTGAGCTACATCCCTTTGCCTTACATCATTTTAAAAGGAAATATATATACTGTGTATATATATATATATATATATATATATATATATATATATATATATATATATATACATACATACACACACACACACACACACACAGTGTGCCTCACATGTGGAGGTTGTGGGTTCGATTCCGGCATTCCTTATTTGACATTTGACAGCGGTTGCCCATAAAAATGGAACGGAAATGAGCTCTGTTTACGTTGTTTCCACGGTGGCAAACTCAATCATCGTCGCACAAATTCTTATCATATCTTTTTAATGGAAGTTATTTTGTGACCAGAGGTCCATTTAGCACATACCGAGCACCTTCACCTCAGGTTTGCCACCTCCCCCTCCCCTCCATTGCCGCCAGCAGTAATTAGAAGTTGCACCTGAAGTGCGCCATTGCTCTGGCGTCATCAATTTGTTCCGTCCAGCTTCTGGAGGCTAAAAGCGCCGAAAGTCTGCACCTCGCCATTAACGGTCTGCCGCTTTTGTCTCGATATGCCCATCGATGCAAATGAAGCCCCACTTATGTCAGATTTTTTTTTTTCCCTTTCAGTAAGTGGGCATGACTCATCCGTTCTATATTTGATGCATTTAATCAACCTTTGTCACGGTAAAAAGCTACAGAACAAACCTGCAGGGTTTGGAGCCGCATAAAAACTAGCGCAAGGCAAACAAAGTGTTGCACAGCTGTTGTCGTTCGGGCCGTCGGACGTAAAAGCTCGGATAAGGCTTCAAACAACTTGATAAACACTTCTCTTTACAGCGCCGCTCTCACGTCATACAGCCAGCCGTGTATTTTAAACGGATTTGCGCAGATAAGATACAGTCCCACTCTAGCACACTTCACAAAAGCGCGTGGGTGTCGCTGAACGCGGGGATGACGGACAATAAGATTTTCGTGTGTGTGCAAAACTAACATACTACATTGTCCGCGCATTGTCCGTTCATCCGTTTGTGAGGTCACGGATGCGGTCATGGCTGACTCACCGGGTTTTATAATCAGATGGAGCAAATGAAATCGACTGTTCACACCCACAACGGCGCAACGCTATCATTTTTATAAAGGGATTCAACCCTAAAATGTTCTTTTTGGTTGGTATACGTTGGATCGCATTGTTAAAACTCAGAATTCTGGTTAATATTGTGTTTGCAGAATTGTGAATTAAGCCCCCAAAAATAATCCACCTGTTTATGAATCACAGGGGGCGGCCATTTTGCCACTTGCTGTTGATCGAAAATGAAATCGCAGTTGCAGTCACAGCTCACCTGTATTTTGAGTTGCATCATGTGACGTTCGCAAGTTCAGCCACTGCGATGTCATTTTAAGTCGACAGCAAGTGGCAAAATGGCCGATAAAAATGAATGGATTTTGCTTCTTAAATCATATTTCACAAAGGCAAAACAAAAATATTCAGATTGACATATTTAGACTAGTGGAGCTGCATTGAACATCTTCTAGTGTAGAGCAACAAAATTCCCCACATATGTTCACACCCACAACAGCGCAAAAGGCCCATGTTTTTTTTTTTGTTTTGTTTTTTTAACTAAGGTCAACCCCAAAATGTTCTTATCAATCATGTACTACATGTTACCCTTTGAGTTAAAACACGTCATTCTGATTAATGTTGTGTTTGCGGAATGATGAATTAAGCAAAAATTTAAAAATGATCCACCTTTTTATGCTTCTAGGGAGCGTCCATTTTGCCACTTGCTGTCAATGCTCAGTTAAGTACCAATCACAGCTATCCATCCATCCATCCATCCATGGTGGCAACATAAGGCAAAATGGCCGACCACTGATATGGATTTAAAAAAAAAAAGTAGATTCTGCCTCTTGAATCATATTCCAATAATGCAAAACAGAAATATTCTGACTGCCATATTTAGCCTAGTGGATGATATAGTTTAAATCTACAAAAATCCACCACATGTTCACACCCACAACGGCGCAAATTGTCCAATTTCCAAGTGAAAATTAACTCCCTATTTTTTTTCAAAAATGTGTTATATTTTAAAAGGAGTCAACAAGACTCAGTGACGTTCCAATTAACTTGCTCTTAATTTGCAAATATGCTCTTCCAGTCCATGCATTAAAAATCAATAAATTAGATTTGCTGACACCTGCAGGAATCCAATAAAATCCAGCGGTGGTAACTTCTGTGCGTTGACATAACTCCAGGTATACTTTCATCCTTTTGGCGTTGGATGAGTCAACTAAATCTGTTTTTGTTTTTTCTTGTCAGATACTCACACTAACCTCTCCCTGAACACAGCATATCTGGCCCCAGAGGTTTACACTGTGCCTTTCACCATCTCTGACAGCAGCTCTCCTCCTCGGAGCACCTTCATAAACTTACCAGGTAATAGGCGCCCGCGCTCCCGCTGTGTGCCAATTTAGCCCAGTTCGATTCCGGTGACCCATCGGGACGCCCGTTGACCACATGTCCTTTAACAAGGACATCCTGCTGACTCCTTTTTTTTTTCACCCTAACTTCCCATGTACTTTTAATTAGGGCCCGATTAAGGTCCTTCAAATATTCAGAAAAAATCATTGGCCACATGCTGATTATTTGAACTTTTTATCTTTATGTACTTTAATCATCTATAGCAGTAACGGTGGTATCACTATTTATCATACGAAAATCAGTGCCACAACCTTGTATCCTTCAACCTTGCGCAGTATTTTGATCTTTACATCAAAGAAATTCCACATCGAAGGGAAAGCAATGAAAGATACAAGGGAGCTGAAATTTCACCCAGGCGGTGACATGTCAAAGTTCAACATGGTACGACCACTTAGTTATCACACTACCAGGACTGCCCCATTCATGGTCTAAAATACTGCAAGAATCATGTGCAAGAAAATGTCCCAAAAATGAAATTTCATGAAATTTCTTCATAGGGTCACTCCATTCAAACAAAGCACATCTTCCAGGCAATAATTTGGTGAGAAATGCAAGGAAGTTGCAAAGACTTGAACCTGGATGTCATTACTTTACACAAAGTCACAGTTTGTGTAAAAAAAAAAAAAAATGTATTGCATATGGCAAGAATTATTGTTTTTTAACTTTAAGAAACGTGCCATGGGATGCATTTTTTTTTAAACGATATATTTACTCTTGACCCCAGCTATTTGTAGGGTAATAGGTACCTGACCGGCCCGTAAATAAGGATAACTGCGCCCACTGAAAGGTATTGGGAGGAAACAAATGCTATTTTAGCAATTCTACATTTTCAAATCAATCTGCAGAGATTAATTGCTAACCAACATCAGCCTAAAACAAATCCAGAATTTTATGAAACTATACAGAATGTCTGTCAAAGCACCTCTATTTAGCTAACACATGCAATTATTTTTCTTCTGCAGAAAAACCGCAAATCTGATTGAATACTTAAAACAAAAATGGGCATTTAATACCGAACGTTCCATCTTTTTTATAACGCTGGCCCTGATCTGAACGGCCGTTGTGCTATGTGGAGCTTTGACTAAGTGGTTCTCCCCTCGTCTTTTAGTGACGGTGTGTCCTTGCAACATCAGGGGCAACTGCAAAATGCCAGCCAAGCAGCTGCAGGGCATGCCGACTATCCAGTCCGCAGTGGGCATTCTGCTTGGCACATTTGCAGTCATAGGTCAGTAGTCACGTTTTCTTGACCGTAATTCCCCGAATAGAAGACACACTTTGGGTGGACGTCAGTCGGCTATTAGCAGCAAGTGCCAGTTGCAGCTAACAGCAGCTCGTTTTAGCTGTGGTTGTTACGGCGTTATTTTCAATGAAAGAAGCGAGCGGACTAAACCAACATCCGAGTCCATCCTTGTTTACGTAGATGTTATGATGTCTCCAGCTGATTCAATTCAGAGCGCACCGCTAAGAGAACACGGAAAGGTATTCCGTTTATTATTTTTGGTCTTTTGACATATACACACACAATCATAAACTCGGTGGAACACGGACGTTGCGCACCGTCGGGTAATTATGGGGAAAAGAACTCGAGCCGCGTCACGAGGAAAAGGAAAACCTACTGCATCAAGTGCATTCAACGTTACACTGGCGAGGCGTTCACTGACCGCTCACAATGTGGGAAATCTGAAACACATTTAACCCGCATCAAGTATATAACTTTACAAAGAGGAAATTTATTCTGTTTTGCTAAAGTTTTTACATTGTCGCCAAACTTGTACTGTGTCCTATACACGGTAACAGAAAATACCAGAATTTCACCCTAAAATGAAAGGTGTGTCCTACACATAGGTGCGTCCTATATTTGGGGAATTACTTTTATTTCATTTATTTATTGATTTATTTATTTTTCGCTTATTAGGAACCATTCTCGTCGTGGTGTTTGTGAGACTGTCTTACCAGAACCCCAAACAACCAGGTAACACAAACCAGGAGAGAGTTCCTCTGAAAATGTCCATCTAAACACGATAGGCGCAATCCATTGCACAGGTAGAATTATTCTGCTTTCTGAAAATGATTCTTATTTCAAGTTATGACATTCTGTAGCGTATTTGGGGCCTAAAATGTGTGCTTATTTGTTCCATATTACATGTTATTTTAAGTGTAGATGTTTACAGTTGTGCTTTCTTTACACTGCAAATACTGTACGTAGTTAGTAATAATCGTGGCGGTTTATTTCGTACTTTATTTCTTGTCTTTTGACATTTTTGTAAACCCAGAATCAGATTAAAAGGGAAAATTGCATGCTAGTTTTGTTTGTTTTGCTGTTGTTTGTTTTTCCTGCTTTTTTCGTAACACGTGGCTGTTCTTTCATTTACCACACAGCAGTGGCAAATTGTGGTTCTAAAATATGGTTTTTACCAACCATTGGTAACTGATGTAAGCCCTAATGTGTTTTAAAAATCAGACAAATAAATATGACGGACTTTGCAGATTCTGCAAGATGATTTTACAATTTTGGACGCATAGTTTGACACTTGGAGAACAAGATCTTTCCTTACTAAGCAAGCTCGATGTTTCTCAAATTTTGTGGTCATAAAAATAGTATTTTTCTGTCCTAAGGTTTTTTTCTGGACTTGGACTCAGATCTTGTGGACTTTGATTTGACATAGACTTTTATGACACAGACTGGACCCTAACTTGACTTATTGGACCTTTGTCACGCGATAACTGGTGTAAGTCATAATGTCTTGGAAAAAAACACACAAACATGACGTCATTTGCAAGACGATTTTACAATTTTGGA
Organism: Hippichthys cyanospilos; assembly: GCF_059441005.1. Taxonomy (NCBI): domain Eukaryota; kingdom Metazoa; phylum Chordata; class Actinopteri; order Syngnathiformes; family Syngnathidae; genus Hippichthys; species Hippichthys cyanospilos. The sequence goes on from NC_142372.1 coordinate 2,730,378, forward strand.
CACATGCAGCGCCTTGAAGATTTTGATTTTACACAGATTTGGACTCTTGTGACTTGGACTGGACTTGGACTCTGGCTTGACTCAGAATTGAACCTAAACCGCCGCCAACGGTTATTGTTTTTAAAACAAGCAAGTTCTATGCTTTCTCCAACTTTGTGTTTGTGAAAATATTATTTTTCTATCCTGGGGTTTACTCTTGATCTGATCCGGTCTTGGACTTAAGACTTTGTAGACTCAGACTTGACTCAGCCTCTGACATTTGTGACTCAAACTGTACTTTGACTCCGACTTTAATGACTCAATAATTGTCATCCGTAACGTCTTTAATAAAACAGACGGAGGGCAGTTTAGATGGTTGACCTATCGCTTTTATGCATACTGGTGATGGTCCAGGGCGGATGGAAGACCAGCAAGTCTCTCCAGGCACTTCACGATAGCAGGTGTTAATGCCGCCGGCCTGTTATTACCCGGCTCAGTCACTGCAAACTGCTTTGAAACTGACACCGCGGTGGATGTTTTCAGACATGTGGGGACAACATAGATATGCTCGACGATATAAGCGAATACCTCAACAGCACCTTCTAGGTGACGATGCTCTGGAGAGTACATCTCACATCAGCAGCTTGCAGAATGAGTGGCTGGTCGTTGATGGCTAAAGCTGGTGTGACAGTTGCTGCTGCGCCAATTGTGGTATCATCAGTATGAACGTATTTAGTTTTCCTTCATCGGCTCATTTGTGCTCCTGTAAGCCTCTGTTATTTATCCACACACTTTTTCCTAATTTTGTTCAAGGCGTGATAAGTTATTTGTGAATATTTTTTTCCTTCAACCACTCAAATTGTTCAGTGACATCAGTTCTATCCATGCATATACAGGTTGCATTTATGAACAAAAAATTAAAAAATGACGTGACGATGACACTTTAAGACATAGCCATTAGCTGGTCTCTATCGCCATCTACTGTCTTGAGGTGAAACACAATCAACAAAGAATTTTCTGTTTGCTGACGTAGTTTGACGGCCACTCAACGGAATGATGCAGAAATCGCAGGAAAATCAATGCCATGAATCCTACTAAATGCATCTCAAAAATTATAATTATAATGGTTTTATATGGTCCAAAATTTGGACAATGGTTATTTTTGTACACAAAATCTTGCACGTCCAGCTGCAATCACATAGAAATGTCAGAATCGTTGCATTTTGACATTTTACATGTATTATTCATCTACTGAAATTTCAGCTCCCTAGTGTTTTTTACCCCATTGATTTTTTATGATATAAAAAAAAAGGGGGGATCCGTACCCCCATTTGAGAACCACTGCCCTTGGGAAAAGCTTTGTTTTAGCTTTGTGAAGTGTAATTGCAATAGAACAAGGATTGGCATTTTCAGATACTGTGATGCACTTGTTTTTTTTTTTTTTTTTCAGTTTTATACTAAGCTGTAACCTGTATAAAGTCTTTTAAAAGACTAGTTCACAGTTATTGTGTTGATTATTTTGTTTGGTTAATGTTGAAAAGGATACAGTTTTGCTTTACGTTTACAATTTTCATAGATAATCATTTTATTTATAGTCGGTGCAGCGAGTGTGTGTGTGTGTGTGTGTGTGTGTGTGTGGCGGGGGGCAGAAATAGTTTTCTCTTTCCTAGGGCCGGGTTGCACAATATAATTTAGAAGCACTGAGTTTGCGAAAACGAACCTTGAGTGAGATGAGAGGGCAGAGGGGAATCGGGCAGTTTGTGGCATGGGATCAAGTTCTAGGAGGCAGCGAGCCATGGCACGAAGAAAAAAAGAGGTGAAGGTTGCAATCGTATCACGCAGCTTGGAAAAAAAGCTAATCCCTCTATTAGGGATGGACACCCAGGGACAGAAGCACTGTTCATGTTTCCCCAAGTGGACAGTCTATTTTCCATTGCTGTTAACAAACAGAATCGCCCTCCACCCTCTGGTCCTTCCAGACCGCTGCTTAGTGTCATCTTTTTTCTCTCTCTCTTTTGAAATTACACTAACACGACCTGCCTCTGAAGTATGCCACTCGAGAGCAAAAAAAAAAAAAAATGTGAACTGCGTTATGAACCATGCAGTATAAATCCAGACCACCGTCGGACTCGGATTAGGACATAATATCGAAATCAAATATTGGATTTGAGTCGCTAAGCATGCACATTTCACGATTTGCTCCACAAAAAGAAAGGCATGTCACTGACCTTTTACTATCTACCAGCTACACATTAACTAGCTAGCTACCAGATAGCTAGCTGCTAGCTAGCTAGATAGATAGATACCCACTAACTACCCAGCAACCAGATCGATAGATAAGGCTAGCTAGCTACACACTAACTAACTAGCTAGCTATAGATAGATAGATAGATAGATAGCTAGATAGATAGATAGATAGATAGATAACTAGCTAGCTACTCGCTATCTAGCAAACTATCTATCCAGCTAGCTAGCTAGCTAGCTAGCTAAATAGGATAGATAGATAGATAGATAGATAGATAGATAGATAGATAGATAGATAGATAGATAGATAGATAGATAGATAGATAGATCACTATCAATCTTGCTATTCTATCTGCTACCTCGCTAGCTAACTTGCTCGCTACCTAGCTTGATTGCCTTCCTCTGTGGAAAGTGAAAATAAGTATTTTCGAGTCATTGGAGACTACAAATTGACCTTGGTTTTGAATGTGAGTGAATGCTTGTCTCCCGTATTTGTGCCCTGTGATTGGTCAACGACCAGTACAAATTGTACTCACATTGAATTGAATTGTGTTGGGTGACTATATTCAATATTGCAAATATGTATATGCTCCTTGCTGAGATCTCTGCAGTCTGGAAACCTGAGGTTGCCAAGCAGCCGTTGTGAAGCAAATTCATTCTAACGCTCTATGTGCAATAAGGAGACATTTTCATCTATTGTCAATTGGATGGACTTTCAAGTGGACAAACAATGAATGAATTTATCTATTATTAGTTTAAGTATCCTCAAGAGGGGAGCTCAGGTGCATAGCTTCTGTATGTTTAGCATTTGCAAAAACAAGATAAATGTCGGCTTTTGCTTATTCCTGAAGCGAACCAAAACTTTTCTCCTTAAAAGGATAAAAATAAGAATCATTCTTAGCTGTTTCACCGCCTCTTGCTCTTTTCACCAGTTCTGACTAAATGGCCCGCAATTACTGGTACTTGAGGAAGTTCAAAGGTCCACTCGGATTTTCCATGTCCACTAAACCACAAATGCATTAGATGGCACCAACGGTGTTGCAAAACCACATTAAAGTTGCAGCATTTTGAAGATACGGAATTTGCCGCCCAATGTCGAACCATTATTTATAAAACTCTAACTTTATAAAAGTATTTTTGTTGACAAATAGCCGTTATTATTATCATCGACTCGAAATCCCGCAGGATGCAAATTGCGAAGGTCTCACGTTAAATACTCGGAAAGAAAAAAATCAAAATAGGCAACGATAGCCTTGAATATGCCACCTCCGCGTGACAGCATCATTTTCTTGAAAATGTTTTTAACAAAAGAAACGGCCATCTGACAAAGTATGTGCGTCACTCGCGCTATTTCAGGCACTTTAGACCCTGTAATCACGCTAACAGTTCAGGCTCCAAGACAGGAAGCTGGAAATCAACAATTTCAATCAAGACGCAGCAGGAATAAATGCGCGCGACAAGAAAAGTGGGCTGGAAATCTTCATGGAAGGAAACGCGACCTTCTGCCGCCAATCAATGGCGGCTCACAAGTGAATTGAAATGACCTATTTAATGTTTAATGGCATTTATTTGAGACTGTGGTGATTCAGGGATGCACAAATTAATTTGACTTAGACATTTGAAGAACACAGCGAGTATGGTGTAAGATCTAACAGGACATTTTAATAAGACAACTAATTTATTCACAGGAAAAAAAAACAAGATTTCAAATTCATTGTTTTCGGCACGTCATTTCTCGATGTACTATGAATAAAAAAGAAGTAGAAAAAAATGAACATTTCACCAACTGATCTCATTCAGCCCGTACCCATATTGTATTGATTAAATTTGGAATGTATTTTATATGTCATTTAATCCCCAAAACATATTTTTAATATTCAAGACATCAGCCATTTTTAGACTCTGCTTTAAAAAAATGAAAAACAATACTACCTGGGATTGAATGTTTTGCGCTCTTAAAAAAATGTAAAAACACGTCTTTGGGATTAGTTAATATAATCCATCAGTTAACCCATTCAATGCCAAGGACGTATTTTTACGTTTTAAAAATCTAGACATTCAATCCCAGTTACATACATTTTTTCTTTTTTTTTTCCAAATAGTAGAAAAATGAGGGTGAAAATGTAAAAACACGTCTTTGGGATTAGTTAATATAATCCATCAGTTAACCCATTCAATGCCAAGGACGTATTTTTACGTTTTAAAAATCTAGACATTCAATCCCAGTTACATACATTTTTTTTCCTTTTTTTTTTAAATAATAGGAAAAAGAGGGTGAAAATGTAAAAACACGTCTTTGGGATTAGTTAATGTAATCCATCAGTTAACCCATTCAATGCCAAGGACGTATTTTTACGTTTCAAAAATCTAGACATTCAATCCCAGTTACATACATTTTTTCTTTTTTTTTTTTTTTCAAATAATAGGAAAAAGAGGGGGAAAATGTAAAAACATGTCTTTGGGATTAGTTAATATAATCCATCAGTTAACCCATTCAAAGCCAAGGACGTATTTTTACGTTTTAAAAATCTAGACATTCAATCCCAGTTACATACATTTTTTCTTTTCTTTTTCCAAATAATAGAAAAAAGAGGGTATGAAAATGTAAAAACACGTCTTTGGGATTAGTTAATATAATCCATCAGTTAACCCATTCAATGCCAAGGACGTATTTTTACGTTTTAAAAATCTAGACATTCAATCCCAGTTACATACATTTTTTCTTTTCTTTTTCCAAATAATAGGAAAAAGAGGGTATGAAAATGTCTGCTGCATAACACCCAAAGAAGGCCACACGCATTTAGACTTGCAAGGAGAAATGTCACATTCATAAAATAATCATGTCCTTTCATTTGAAGGTGGAAAAACAACACAAGACCCCCAGATTATCTCTTAAAATAAAATATATTGCAGACTATTTTGAGCCCTCCTATTCTCGAGCCTATTTGCCAGGCTGCAATCATTCCATCATTTTCAGACTCCCTCATCCCACCATCATCCTCACGCAATGACACATTTCCATCTCAGCTCAAGCACGTGCATGACGGCACCGTTCACACTTAATTGCAAAGGATTAAGAATAGCGACCATGACTAATTTTCCCACTGGCCCACGAAAATTATTCACACATAATAAAGTAACAGCTCCAATGAGACACGACCGCTCCAACGTTTCTCTGAAGGAAGGCTTTGTTTTACGATGAGAATAATAACGCGCGCGCACACACACACACACACACACACACACACACGGTCCACCTCCACTTTCTCAGCGAAGACGAGATGATGCGAGCGGCCTCAGGCATCAGTCGTGAACTAATCTTCGTGTGGGACGAGACCTGCTGTCCTGTCCTCGAGCGGGACAACTCGCGGTGAAATAATGGAGGCCAGAGAAAGAAATTAGATTGACGGCAAGTCATTGTCAAAGTCACCGTTTGCTGGAGGTGTTCGATACCGCTTTTTATGACCGATACCGGTAAGGGATTTAGTCTTGCAAAGTCACTTATATTTCACTGTAAATGTTAGATTATAGTCTAAATTTTAAACTCTAGGTTGTAACATGAGATATTTACGCAGAAAGATAGTATATGAAAGTTTTATTTTTTTAACTTTTTTTTTTTTATTTTGCCTGCTAACAGCAACATCCTGTACCCAACAAACTGAACACAAAATTGCCCTTTGTTAATTACATTGAATATATAAACACATTGCGCATAATTCATATATATATATGATCATGTATATACATTTATATCAAATATATATGACATATATGGCAAACGTTTATACAAGATCTAAATGAACTTATACAGTATTTTTATATTTTTAAGAATATATTTTTAAAAACTTTTCAAGCACAGCCATTGATTCACATTCTATTTCATACAGTAGTTCCAAAAAATTTACACCTTGAATAGAATTTCTTTACCAGCTAATTGCCCCCTGGTGGCTAGTTTAAAAAAAAAAAAAAAAAAAGAAGCCGCATCTTTAGGCCCCACTGGACTATAAACCACAGGGCTCAAATCATGAGAAAAAAAATATTGCGGCAGGGCTGAGCGATACTTGAGATTTTGGTATCGATTGATACCAGGACTGATACTATTATGAATAATGTCTATACTGATTCCGAGTACTTTTAGGTTTATGAAATACTGATTACAAACTAACACCATGATTTTCCTTTTTCAAATTAAACTTTGGTGTGGAGTTCTTATCAATGCTTCAGTTTTATTATATTATATTATATTATATTATATTATATTATATTATATTATATTATATTAAATTAAATTACAAATATATATTATATTATATTATATTATATTATATTATATTATATTATATTATATTACAAATATATATAATATTATAAAATTAAATCAAAAGGTAAAATAAATAAGACATGTAAACCAACTCGTTGGCATTCGCACGATACGATATCGAATTTAGTATGGATTCCATCGACGGGGGCTTTGTCTTTGCCGTTGCCAAGCTCCGTGTGATAAAAAGGAAACATAACAAAGGACAACGAAGCGGACACAATGACCTAATAATCGAATCAAGCCCCAGTTGTTAGTTTCTCTATTTTTACAGCCTTTGCAAGCGCGGAATATAGTTTGGGTCGGTTCGAATAAAGCCGATCACCGTTTGAACAAAGCGCTCGCTTATCTGCTGTCGGGACACTAATTGGACGGAAAGAATCCGAAAGGGGAAAAATCATCGGGCTGTGAAGTCGGCAGCTGTTGGGCCGTTTGTTTTTCAAAGCCGTGCGGACTGACCAGCACCTCCAGGCCTCTGATTACCGTTATTTTTTTTTTTACTGGACGGCGCTCTCCAACACGGGGCCAAGGGTTGCTCGCACATGCGACCTAATGAACGGTGACTGGAAAGCCTTGCAAGTGGCGCTGTCAACACCAGGACATAAATAAAGCTAAAGATAGGGCAACGCGGCTTCAGCCCGGCCTTCTGGTCAGACGGGGGCTTTTAATAGAAACACTCTGATTTATAAAAGGCTAACAGGGACTATTTTTACCCGGTGGGCTTGGGGGATAGGGATCTTGGAAACTTGTGATGCGTTTGCGAGCATGACTGACCCCCCTGACTTGAACGTGTCGGTGTGGCGGCTTGCAGATAACGGATGAGGCAGAATCCTGTGATGTCCTGGAGAAGGTCCAAGCTCGTGATCACGAGGCTTTTTCCTTAATGTTTTATTGAGGGTTTGTCTGGAAATGACTCACTGGTAAAGGTTTTCTGGTAATGTATTGTCATATAAATCAAAACCCAAGTTCAGTGCGCCGTGGGCTCATTTTTTGTGTAAATTCTGGCATGGCTTGATTTTTTTTGCAAGCCTTATTAAGGCTGTCTGGGAATTTGGTTTATCTCTCAGCCATGCATGCTGATGGTCACAAATTTGCATCGAGCCCATTCCGCTCCAAATGCAGCCCAAAATAGCATGAAAAAAGGAAGCTGTTGTTGATATCCCAACAACCAGTGATGCTAAGACGGTAAATCCATAAAAATAAGTTGCACTTTTTTTTCCAAAAATGAAGGCCAAAAGAGTGGGTGCATCCTATATTCTATCCTATATCTGGTAGCTAGCTAGTGAGTAGCTAGCTAGCAATCTTTATCTATCTATCTATCTATCTATCTATCTATCTATCTATCTATCTATCTATCTATCTATCTCTCTATCTATCTATCTATCTATCTATCTATCTATTTGGTAGCTAGCTAGCAAGCTTTATCTATCTGGTAGCTAGCTAGTGAGCAGCTAGCTCGCTAGCTTTATCTATCTACTGTATCTATCTGTCTATCTATCTATCTATCTATCTATCTATTTGGTAGCTAGCTAGCAAGCTTTATCTATCTGGTAGCTAGCTAGTGAGCAGCTAGCTTGCTAGCTTTATCTATCTATCTATCTATCTATCTATCTATCTATCTATCTATCTATCTATCTATCTATCTATCTATCTATCTATCCTGGTAGCTAGCTAGCTATATATATTTTTTTTTTTTAATTCAACACCATTTGAGGAAGATTGAACTGTCAGCCACATAAGCCCAGTTTTGAAGCACAGATGTGCGTTTTTAAATCGGTTATACACTTACTTACATGTTTTGGCGTTATTTTCAACAAAAGAAGTGAGCAGGCTGAACCGCCGTCCGAGTCCATCCTCGTTCACGCACAGGAATGTTAACAAAATGAGAAGATCATGTAAAGTATTAATTTTTCAATATATTTGACAGATTCGCTATAATACAAAAAAAGAATTTCAATACCTTTGATTAAAAAATGTTTAAACAATTTTAGCTAGCACTGCCTGCTGTCGCTAATTTGCATCTTACCTAGATGTGCTACACTCAAATGAACATTCTTGAATTTAGCATTTACTTAAAAGAAATAAGTATATTTCATCGTATTTCATTCATAAATGTGACAACAGTGTGCGTCAAACGCTTCAACTTTCATTGAAAGCGTTATTATCATCACCATCACCATCCTTTATACATATATATTTTTAAATCATCCCACTGGCTGTGGCAGAGATGAGGAGGGGTTCAAGTGCCCACTTCACAGATTTATGATCCCCTGAGCCAACACTGAATCATGAAGTGGGCTTACAGTTTCTTATAAACAAACTTTATGTGACTTGACCTGCTGTAGGACTCAAGCAAATAAGTTTCTTTTTTCACCGAGTCAAGTAAAGAACTCGGATATTTTTTCAATCCGCCATGTTGTGCCCACTTGCGCACATCTGTAAAAATACCAACACAAGGTTTAACACACCACTGTATGGATTTTGGCTCAAATTTGAATTTTAAAATTTTAAAAGTTGTTTAAACTCTTTTGGAGCACAGCCATTGACTCACGTCTTTTCAGTTCTATTTCCTAATTGTTCCATCAATTGATAGCTTGGACACAAACACACATTTTATTTACTGGTGAATTGTCTCCTGGTGGCCAGTAAAAAAAAACAAAAAAACTACAGATAAGCCGCTGGGCTCAAATCATGAGAAAAAAGTTGCGGTTTATAGTCTGAAAAATACAGTAGATAAGCGTAAAAATATGCGTGTGAAATTTTGAGAATGTCGGTGAAAAATGGACCCCTCCTGGCTTTGGATGCCTTCTAACATCCAAGCCACATTTTCGAAGAAAAACAGTCCATATATCAAATCATAATGGATGAATTGAAAGTCAAGAGCAGGATTCCAGATCACGACCTTCCTCCATGATTCCGGTTCTGTTTTCTCAAAACAGACCACCCGGAGATGGATGCAAGTCAATCCGGGCGACCTCTGAGATTTATCGCCTAATACTTTGTGAACCAAGGCCCTCGACTGTCAACTTTCATGGCCTTTTCTGTTTATACACAACCTGCTGTTAATGTGGCAAACTGTTATCACCCTACCTTAAACTTGACCCTGAACGCGGCGGGGAAGCAAACGTCTCGCATCCTTGAAACCAAGGCCTCGCTTTTCTCAATATCCAAAATAAATAAAGTCATCCTAAACAAAACAGCGACACTTGTCACCGCAAGGATTTTAATGGGCTGGATATTTTTATTAGATGGTTTTATTTCCTGACAAGGTGATGCGGATGGATCACGGGCTCAAAGACAAGTAGGGGGAGATATGAGCCGGTCCAGAGTTTGTGCTTTGTTTCTCTGTTGTTTGTATCCACGGCAACTGCGCGGCCACTACTTCTACTTGCTGCCAGATTGAGTCGCCGTGCTCGCCGATACTTGGAAACGAATGGATTGAAAGGAACATTTCATGACTGATTTGGCTGTTGTTAGATAATGCTCTTTTGTTTTTAATAGATGTTACGCTAACGCTATTTTTGTTTACAATTAAACACCCTGTTTGAAATTTTGATACGCTATATATGCTCCAATTTTGAATACATTTATACAGGGACAAAAATAAATAAATAAAAAATACTTTTCCCTGGGGTACTTGGCTGAGAAAATATTTTACAAAAGGGACAGCACTGGGAAAAAAAACAAGGTTGAGAACCACTTATTTAAAATATACGGTGTATGCTAGCAGGGCCGAATTCTTGTACAAAGTGAGTTGAACATTTGTGTATCTTTTTTTCTTTTGTGGACCAATTGGCATCGCCTTCACAATGATCACTTAGTTTTGACCTTAGATAGTTGTCCAGAGGTTATAGCGTGCAAATATTGCCCCTGACAAGCACAAAGACTGCGCTAAATATACACATGACTGATTCTATTTCTGAGCTCTGACTGTAATATCCTATAACATAGCACATCGATTTGGTCCGGGGATGATGTGCTTGGCTGGGTATTCTCAGTCTCAATAAAGCTTCCTTGTGCTATTTTAGTGAGGTTATTTGAGAATATGTGTTAAATTTACTTCACGCATGCCCACTCTCATTCCTTATTCATTAGTATGCTAACAGATTTATTTTCAAAGCCGTCAGCATTTAGATGCCCGGGAAACCAATGCAAACAATGATGTTGATTTATAAATACACACTAGAAGGGATGCAGAAAATGGCAAGGTCAATTGTAATTGAAAGTGGAAAAAAAAACAGCATGTTCAGTTTTCTTTGTGAAAAAAGATGCGTCTCCTGTTGAAGGCTGATACTGTATAAATATTACATAAAACACGAGGTCGCCAGATAAAAAAGCACTTAACGAGTGCCCATAAAAGTTTATTACAGTTTATTAGCAAAAGTAAACAAGACACGCAGCATGAAATTAAGTGGAGAGGTGCTGCCATCTACAGGATAATTTAGTTTTGCAGCAAAAACTATAGCACCAATATTATCACAGTACTGTTTACGAGAGTAATTATAATATATATATATATATATATATATATATATATATATATATATATATATATATATATATATATATATATATATATATATATATATATATATATATATATATATTACAAACATTTTCTATCCCCTTCCGTATTTCAACCCACTCAATAAATAGTGAGGTCTTTTTCACATATACAATTTGTTGTACAAGCACGATGAATGTACGTATATTCTAAAATATATATACTCTACAATTGCAATCAAGACTATACGAAGACTGTTTTCCACACATACTCGAAGTGCATTTGCAGTGTTTAGGAATTGCAGCTGCACATTTGCATCTGAAACAAAACCATTCCTTGTAAGATTTTGACCGTTTTTCATTAAAAGGGAATAAATTAAATGATTGTAAATTTCAAAAACTTGCAAATTAATGTGTTCCTACTGACCACCAGTAGGTTTGAAATATAATCATAGGTCTAGTTATCATTAAATTATATTACATGGGAGGGTGGCACTTCTCCGGAGGCGGCCATGTTTGTTATAGCTACGGACAATGGTAAATGCGGAACCCCTGCTGTTCGCAACGAAAAACTGTCTAAATCTCGCACGCTATCCCTTTAAGGAAAAATAAAAATGCAGCAAGTCATCTGAAAATAGGAAAGAACAGTTTGAAATCCAGCAGACAAAAATCACTGTACACACTGGTATTAATCAAGTACAGATGACATGTTAAAAATACAACTTTACTGCCGCTGAGCGGTAGTATGTCCTGAGACTAGTTTGTCATTGTCAAACAGAGCACTGAACATAAACACAGCTCTCATCCAATTCCAGATACAGCTGGGATTGTTACAATGGAAAAGATCTATGGCCACAGGAACTGAATTTCCACAAGCAAGTGTGAAAGAACAAAGTCAAGTAATTCTATTGTGCAAAGCATCCAGTAAGAATAAAAAAAAAAAAAATGCTGCCATTGTTGCATTCGCGTTTTCATTTCCAAGCGTTTTCAACATCACAGGGTGGTAAGGTTTCGTTAATTAGACGAACGCACTTCCCTATCTTTCAGGGGTTGTGGAGTCCGATAGTTATCTTCCATACGTATCCTCTGGTCTTCCTCCTCTCCAGTGAAAATAAACATTCAGAATTTTCCCAGCTGGAATGCAAGCAAAATGGTTTATGAAGCACCTTTGACAATGAACCTAACATTGTAATTCCCCTTACAGTGTGAATGAAGTATCCCGCAATCTTGCTGTCATAATCAACAGCAATTAACCTTGAAAGCAAATTTTGGGGGGGAATGGATGGGAATTGCATGAAACAGAATGATTTGACATCCATGTTTGACTTAACTTTGGAGCAACATTTGTAGTGATGTCTCCTGGCGCATTTTTTCAGTAACTCCAGTGAGACGCTTGTTGAATAATTGCGTAATTGTATGAAACATAACAAAATAAAGGTATATTCTGTAAAAGGATGCACATAACTGCTACGCATGTGAGACAGAAATCACTGTTGTGTAACGTCGCGTGTTTCACTTCGCGCATTTGCGTACACTACCTATCTTACATCCAGAACAACAACTGAGCCTGAGCTGACTTTTTTTTTCTCTGAAAAGTACAATGAAATGTAGCGCTAGATTTACCATTCGTGTCCTCACCTCGCAGACAAATTCAGATTCATTTTAGTGCCGCAGTAAATTGTCAAGTTGAAATTTCTCAAAGAATCACACGCCTGCTTTTCCGAAACATTGATTGGCTCCTTCAAGACAATCCAAATGACACTTTCGTATTGTGGGGGTGTGGTCAGCGATCCAAGGTAAGTCCAGTAGTGGAGGATGCTCGGTAGGAGGGATTTGGGGTTGAAACCTTTGAAATCAATGGCGCAAATCGCCCAAACAATAAGTTTGATCATTTTGAAGCCGAACGCTCCGGAAATGAGCAAACTTACCTTAAACTTTACTATAAAGAGTGCGTCGGTTTTCGTGTGGAGCCATTTGTGTTCATCACCTGTCTTAGATTATCAAAGTATACGAAAATAGTGTCGCTACTTTATAATAGGCATATTATAACCACATATTTTTCCTAATTATTTTTTTTACCCAATTACTGTTTATGTTGCATATTTTAATAATATTTGTTTCGTTTTTATTTTCAACATAGTAAACGGTTAGCTGTGTTGAAAATGCGAGTGTGAATCGCATTGCGTGTAAATATCTGTGTCGAATCTGACGTTGCGAAAGGCAATTCGCCTTTACCTAGTATTGACAGATGCCATGGCAGCCACTAAAGCAGCCAAAGAACAGAAGTACGACAGGCAACTAAGGTAATTCGTCTTTAAATTAGATTGTATGAAACGTAACATTATTTTCTAGTCATGTCAACGTGCACTAAAGCAAAACCAAGAGAGCAGCGCGGACGCGAAGCCGTTAGCATTAGCCGCTTTGCTACACACAGCCTTGGCTACCATTCGATTGTTTTAGTAAGAGCGCCATTGATTAAGTTTAAAGTGTATTTTATATGTTTTCGAATTGTTTCATTGGGATGTTGTTTCTTATTACCATGATATATATGCATTTTCATGTAAATTTGTGTTTATTTCTATCATTTGCTCGCTCAGTATAATAATAATAATGCAGTAGTAGTTGCATCACTGACTCGTACTGTTGCAAAAGCAAACCACATTGTGATAAACGAACACATTTGTGTTTCCAGATTGTGGGGTGACCACGGTCAAGAAGCTGTTGAGAATGCTCACGTGTGCTTGATCAATGCTACCGCAACTGGGACCGAGATTCTCAAAAACCTTGTGCTTCCTGGTAAAATGTTTCCACATGAATATTTCAGTCAAGTAGGAAATCTCAATGTTTTCAATGAATAAAGTGATCCAAATATCTTCATCAGGTATTGGAGCGTTCACTATAGTTGATGGTCACACCGTTGCTGGGGAAGATGTAGGACACAAGTAAGACATTTATTTTTTGTTCTTAGATTACAACTGTTTGTATTTTTTAATTAGTGTTTTATCTTGTCTTGCAGCTTTTTCCTCAGCCACAGCAGCATTGGAAAGGTACATTAATATGTATGTGTCTGCATATATGTATATTTCTCTGTATGGGATCGTTTAATTTCCATTACTTTGTTTTTGTAATGTTCACAATATGTATTTGTGCCCTGAGCTGAGTGTTTTTGCTGCAGAACAGAGCACAGGCTGCCACCGAGCTTCTCCAAGAACTCAACACTGATGTATCGGGCAACTTTGTTGAGGAGGTTAGTGTTGTCTATCGTTTTTTTGTTTTTGGTGGGATTTGTGTGTGTGTACAGTATATTCAAGATTCAACATATTCAAGAGGTTTATTGTCATATGTATAGTTGTACCACACAATAAAATTCTTATTCTGTTTCACTTAGCCAAGCAGCAGACTACGTTCCATAATTGAGCAATAAATAGCAATAAACAACAGAGACAATGGCGCTAATAATGTAGTGCAGAATATCATAAAGTGGCGCTAATAATGTAATGCAGAATATCATAAAGTGTAAAATTTTAGTGCAAGGTAATGGATTTGCTCTCTCTTGTATTGTTCTTATTTTTTTAGAGTCCTGACATGCTTTTGGACAACAATCCAGAGTTTTTTCATAGGTTTACCATTGTTATTGGTGTGCAGTTGCCTGAAAGGTATGCAATATTGTAACTATCTTCTCATTAATTTTAACTTTATTTTCAGAGTTCTGATTTTAAAGAGATTTTGTTACCCATCAAAGTATTTTGACTACTCAGAATTCAGACCAAAATAGGAATTCTGAGAACAAAGCAGATATTCTTATATTAAAGTGAAAATTATGACTTTTTGAAAATTATATATTGATTAAAGTGAGACTTGTGAGAATAAAGTCAGATTGTTTGGGTGATTAGTTGTGAAAACAATGAGAATTTTCAGAATAAAGTCAATTTATTGGGTGATCAGAGTTGCTCAGAATTCTCACATTATTCTCAGGTTTTTCACTTTAAAGTGAATTTAATCACAATTCTGAATTTATTTTAAGAATTCTGACATTAACGGCAGATTTCTCACTTCAGGTAACAACCAGAAAGTCAGAATTGTAATTTTATTGTCAGAATTCTGACTTTAAAGTAAGATTTATTTTTTTTACACACTTAACAAAGTGGGAATTTTGAGAATCACCAGAAATCTCACTTTAAAGTCTTTTTCAAATGATTTTAGTGCCTATTTTGACTCAACATTTGTTTCCCCTAAACTAATAGCACAATTCTGAGGCTTGGATCAGTTCTGTGGAGTGCCTCAGTACCTTTCCTGCTTTGTAAAACCTACGGCCTCATTGGCTACATGAGGCTTGTTGTGCAAGAGCACACAGGTTCGTAACTTTTTTGTTCCACGCCTCAACACTTGTTCTAAGTGTGATATTGCAGCTGAGAGACACGAATTGAGTTCATGATGACATAAGATGTCCTGTTTTCATTTGACTTGTCCCCACAGTGATTGAGTCGCACCCTGACAATGCTTTGGAGGACCTGAGATTAGACCAACCCTTTGCTGAATTCAAGAAGCACATTCAATCCTATGACCTTGAAAGCATGGACAAAAAGGTGCGTATTTTGCAGCTTTTTTTTTTTGCTGTTTTCTATCAACTAATTGTGTTATTTATGTTTGTAGGATCACAGTCACACACCTTGGGTCATTATCATTGCTAAATGTCTTGAAAAATGGCTCAGTGAGGTACGGTACGATTCTTGAACAGCACTTTTTTTTTCTGTTTGTAATGATATGCAGTTTTCATGCCTTTGTGGTTTTTAGCAAGACTCCCAGCCACCCAAAAACTACAAGGAGAAAGAAGCCTTCAGACAGATTATTCGAGGAGGTATTTGCTTGGAGTCTTTCAATTACGGTAGTTGAATGGTCTTGCTTGCATCCCTTAACACATGTTGAGAACTTTTGTTGTCATTTCGTGTTTGATTTCAGGCATCCTGAAGAATGAGAACGGAATTCTCGAGGATGAAGAAAACTTCGAGGAAGCGATTAAGAACGTCAATACTGCTTTAAACCCAACTAAGGTGTCGTTTCGATCGTACTTTAAGAAATGACGATCCTCATTAAAATACTGTATCTACAAAGCTAAATATGCATAAGCTGCTTTGTTTTGTTTTGTTTTGTTTTCAGATCCCAAGTGTTATTAAAGACCTCTTCAATGATGATCAATGTAACAACATAA
The DNA here is from genome assembly GCF_059441005.1 of Hippichthys cyanospilos. Lineage (NCBI taxonomy): Eukaryota > Metazoa > Chordata > Actinopteri > Syngnathiformes > Syngnathidae > Hippichthys > Hippichthys cyanospilos. Next base: position 2,746,631 of record NC_142372.1, read on the forward strand.
CATCACAGGTTTAGATTCCGCCGCACTAAATTACACATTTCTTTGTAAAAAATGAAAGTTCTAACTCAATTTTCTGATATGTGTTGCCAGTCTCCACCTTTTTGGGTAATGCTGCGAGCTGTAAAGGAGTTTGTACACAATGAAGGTTGTGGCAGCCTCCCTGTGCGAGGGACCATCCCAGATATGATCGCAGACTCTCAGAAGTTTATCAACCTTCAAAATGTGTAAGTCATATGCAACCTTTCTTCTGGCCGGCGATCTTAAAATCAAAGTTGTGCAAGCCCATTTGTTCAGTAACTTCGACAGAGCTCTGTATTTTTATATTTCAGTATGTGCTACATCTGAAGTTCATGTTTCTTCTCAGTTACAGGGAAAAGGCTCTGCAAGATGCAGCATCTGTTGGCAGATATGTGGAAAGTCTGCTGCAGTCGGTTGGAAAGGTATGCTGTCATTAAATCACTACCATATCGCAGCTTCAAATAATAGGCAGTATTTTGAGTAAATCATTAAAACTGCGAGTGGAAAAAAAATACTCTAGTACCTGGGATTTCTTCCACAGAAATAGTACCAGCAGTTAAAAAAAAAAAAGCGAGTGATGCCGAAAGACTGGTAATGGATGTCTCAATGGATGTCTTGTTTTTTTTTTTTTTTTTTTTGTCTACAGGCACCTGAAAGTATCTCTGAGAAGGACATCAGACTTTTCTGTAAGCTGTTGTCATATTTTGAAATCTGATATGTACATGGGTTTTAGGCAAAATACAATGACAAATTATGGAATGTTCAAACTGATAAATGCTAAGTAATTGATTCATCCATTTTAAACCATCGTTTTATCAAACACTTGAAAAACTGTGAAAAAAGAAGTACCTGGGATAAAATGTCTTGACTCTTGAAAAACTTTAAAATACGTCTTTCCGATTGAATAAGTTAACACTCAGTAAGCTTCGTAGATACCACAATGAAATAAGACATCTTGGAAAAAGACATTATCCTTCTCAAAAGCAAGCTAGAGCAGCGGTTTTCAAATGGGGGTACGAGTACCTCTGTACAGTCGTGGTTATCTGGCATTTTATAAGAGTCTCTGTATCAGTAAATTTAACAAATTTTTAGTGCTCTGAAATGAACAACACATGTTTATTTTCAAATGAAGAGCAAATGAATTGGAACATGAAGCATCGCCTTGCCAAAATGTGTTCTGGCGGGTCTGGAGCATGCCTTTAAGTTTAACACAAATACACATTTGTCATTAGTGACTCCTGATTTTCCCGCTAGTTTATTGTGTCATTGATTTGATTTTAATCATGATTTGTATCACTGGTATCTGATTGCTATCTGTTTTGCCGTCTAGGCAAGCATGCGTCCTTTCTACGAGTGGTACGCTGCCGATCACTAGCAGCAGAATACAACGTGGATTCTGTCAACAGAGATGAAATCAGTAAGTTGGAGTTAGCGATCAGTACAGTCCCATTTTTATTTATTTATTTTGAATGTATATCATTTTGGTGACGTTTCTGGTTGGTAGTGCGTGGGGAGATTTCGTGTAAAATTTTTCGAGTAAAAGATGAAACTATGTAAAAGATTTCGAGTGTAAAATACGTGCCTTGGCTCAATTAGGATTGAGAAACACGACAATACGGATCTCAGTTTATCATGTCTCTTTTTAAAAGGGAAATCAATCCCAAATTTTTCTTTATATTTTTTTATGAGTGCCCCGCTTAGTCTAAACATGGCCCTCTAATTACTGTTACGTTAGCGAAATATGAATGGGCAGCAAAATTTCCTGTTTTTGTCCATCTCGGACCGTCAACCAGCTGTTGACGGCTGAAAATAACAGCACAGTTTCTCAGAGCTCAGGTAAGCTCGCAAACGTCACATGACCTGACTCGGAAAACAGCTGAGATGTGATTGGTTGTTACCTGAACATTGAGGAACCGCAATGTCATTTGTGAGAGAGTGACAAAATGGGCGCCACCCGAAATGGGTAAAAAAAAAAAAAAAAGATCGATTTGCTCCTGTTTCAATCCTATCACGGCTCAGCAGTTTTTGTGTTGACTTTTCCCTGAAGTAACTGTAGTCTATTGTTCCGTATCATTTATAGTGACATTAACCATTAGCATCTCTCCGCAGCCTCATGCATGGACAATCCCGATAGCGAGATGGTCTTCTACCTCATGCTTCGAGCCGTCGACCGCTTCTACCAGCAGCACTCCCGCTATCCTGGTACCGTGCTGGGGGAAAAAAAAAAAAAAAAGATTCCTCTCCGCGGCAAATAAAAGCTAGAATCCGTTCCAACCATTGTGTTCTGCAGGCGTGTATAATTATCAAGTGGAGGAGGACATCAGCAAGCTGAAACTGTGTGTCACCAGCCTGCTACAAGAATACAACCTCAACGTCAACATCAAGGACGATTACGTGCACGAGTTGTGAGTCCTGGTTACACTTTTAGATCCCTACCGGCAATTTTTATCTTTATACTAATCTATTTGTATTTGTAGCTGCCGATACGGCGCAGCAGAGCCCCATACAGTTTCTGCATTTATGGGAGGTAATATCTCAAGCTGACATGAAGTGCCTCGTATCCCCCGCCATGATTTCTTTCTGGTTAACATGGCGTCTGCTCAGGTTCAGCTGCTCAAGAAGCCATCAAGATCATCAGCCACCAGTTTGTACCCTTCAACAACACCTTCATCTACAATGCAATGTCACAGACTTCGGCTACTTTTCAGCTGTGAGACAGGTACTCATTCACAAATACAGATGGACATCCTTGGACTTTTTTTTTTTTTTTTGCTGCTGATCTGCAGGATGGATTTTCTTTTCGAATACGTGCACTTAAAACTTCCATTTGGTCAAACAGGTATTTAAAATTCTTGATGGTGAGAGAATACATGTCGGATAACCCATGTACTATACAGTAATTACATTTACGTTGCATTTTCTCCCGATGCCCGTGTGGGTTTTCTCCGGGTACTCCCACATTTTCAAAAGCATGCATGATTGGTATATTGGACACTCCAAATTTCCCTAAGGTGGGATTGAGAGTGTGAAACATAAGGTGTGATTGAGAGTGTGAATGGTCGTTCATCTTTGTGTGCGATTGGCTGGCAGCCAGCTCAGGATGTAGTGAAAAACTGCATATAACTGACATACATTGGAAGGAAACACATTCTATTTTATTATATTCTTCCAAATTAATGTGATCTATGCCACTCCCTGGTCTTCAACAGTAGGTGGCACACTTCACAATTAACATTCTGTTAAAATTATATATATATATATAATATATATATATAATATATATATATATATATATATATCATGAAATGTTCCCTCTGCTTACATCCCTGATCAAAACAGACATGTTTACGTCTATGTTTATGCTGCTGGAGCATGCTCAGGTGACCTTAAATTTGGGAAATTAACACTGGTTCTGAGTATCTATGTTCTAGGGCTAGGCCATTGGAAAAAAAAAAAAATACTAAATAAAATGTCCACATGAAACGAGTGGGATGGATGCAGTACCACGTGTCTCCAGCAGAGGGCGCAATCTGGAGGGTCGAGGTTAGTAAATGGGATTTGGTCAATGATAGAAAGTGGCTGGGGATGAATGCGTTTGGGGGAGTCGAACGTTTTGTTCCAACCCCACTTGATTAGGTACGCTTATGCAATGATCCCAAACGTGATCTCGACATACGAGTCAGATGTATCCTGGTTTTCTCACATGTCAAGTGATCATGGCTTCCCGGACATTTTCAGAAAATATTCCAATAATTGTTCCTCTAACAAACCAGCCGCTTCTTTTACGCCGTGAGACATAACTAAAATCGTGTTTTATAAATAGTTACGCGTTTGCTGTCATTTTCACTCACAGATGTCTATTGTAAGACATGTGACAAACACTTACTGCACCCAACGTGTCTGTGTCATCTACTTAAAAAAATGTGTCAAGTGTCATAAATCAAGCGCCATTGGCTAACAGAAACAAAAGCATTAGCTAATATTAGCTACCAAACAAAGATCTGAAACGCTTGTATAGGACAATAATTAAACATCTATAGGACAATAATTAAACATCTATGGTGCCTGGAGTATAACTTTTTTCGTCAAAAGTTTTTTGGGGGGGTCGGAGGTTGTGATCTACTTCCCTTTATTGCTGTCTTTTACTTTGTCTGATAACATGACATAAATAAAGCTGACCGTTTCCTGTCTCAAGCTGTTACTTTTAGGTTTGTGGTTCCTTTTATTTTTCCTGTCTGCCAGAAAATTGCATCACTCACTAATGACAACGCGCATCCTTGTAAAACTCAGCAAAATAAAGACGACTTTTTGCGACCAAGTCACAAACACATTTTAGCAGTTAGTTGTTTCATGTTTCAGTTAATTTGCTCTTAATTTGGAACTAATCACTGGTTTAGACAAAATGGTAGGGCTGGGCAATTTCAATTCAGTCACTCTGCACAATTACAATTTCAAAAGTATAAACGCAAAAAAAACTTTTATGTAAAGGATTTAATGTATCAAAAAAATACAGTGTAAAATGTTCTGTTAGTACAAAATGTAGACTGATTTTAAATCTTTTAATTGAGGACGTTCGATACCACTTCTTGTCAGAATGATACCAGTACTCAATTTTCGAGTCGTCACTGATATCAAGATCAAGTACAGATACCACAAATACATTTGATGTACAAATTTTCCCCCCAAAACAATTATATTTTCTTATAAAAAAAATATAACGTTTTCCTTCAAATTTCATGAAATTAATGGAAAGGTTACAAGTTGTGTACTTTTAACCTTAGAATAAAAATTCAAGAATTATTCAGTGGCCCTCTTACTGTAGCTTGATTACATAATTTTGACATTAACTCATTCAATCCCAAAGACATATTCATACGTCTTTTCAGAGTCCCTAGTCAACTTTATTGATATAGCCCTGAAAGCCTAACCCAAGTACTCATATAGAATAGAACAGAATGCCTTGGCATTGTATACAACAAAATTGCAAATTCTGCTCCGATTTGTGCGTATTACTCATACAAACAACAAATAGAATAAAAAGTTAATGAATAAATACAAGTCATAGTTTTACAGGAGTCCTTCTTTTTAGTGTGTTCTTGTTTTGTTCTGTTTCAGGGCCTTAATATCTCTAGGGGAAAAGCCGCCTCTGAGTCTCTTTGTCCGTGTTTTTTGAGCCCTGTATCGACCAAGGAAGCTTATCTTATCGTAAATTCAGTTTTGATCCGAACCGCTGTTGTTTATTGGTCATTTTTATTCGCTCGGCCTCCCTGCGTCTGCGTGTGACTAAAATTCGACTTGTAACGTTGTTTTCTTTAAGCGGCAGGAGAGGCTATAGCGAATTTCGGTTTTTGCCCCGGGGGAGGGGGGCGTTAATGCTAAAATCAATCTAAATCGGCCATACCCTCGCGGCCGGCGATGCTTCTCTTTGAAGCTCGATAAAAGGAGAGGAAACGTGGGCCGGGAACAAGATGAGTCAGCCGCAAACATAAAGGCTAATTGTGCCATAAGGGTGGTCCGTTTTCTGGCGAGTTGACGCGGGCCCACGATTAAGAAGGCCTTTCCCGATAGCCGGTCTCCGTTGGTCGCGATCCAACTCCGTCGTTCGGAACCTCACCTCCTCGTGAGGCCCGGGCCGAATGGAAAGCAGGCTGCCGATGTTTGCCGGGAGACCGCGGGAGGTCGGCATATTTTAAAGCTCTCGGGGGTCGGGCCGAGGGCCTCTCCATTCTTCCGACAAACAGATGGAGTTGCGACATTGGAATGTGAAAGTACAATACCTTACACGCGTGAAAGATGCATGTTGGCCGGTAAATTAATTCTCAAGTCCTTCATTTGGATCTTATAGTAAGTAGTGAGTTAAGAATGATTTCGCTAATGTACATGAAAGCAATTTTTCAAGTTTAACCCTTGCGGGGACACTTTGCAAACTATACTCATTGCATTTTTTCCCCTAACTTGGGAAATGCTTTTAATGGCGTAATAAAGTTATTTATGACTTTTTTTCCCCTTCAACCACTCAAATTGTTCAGTGACATCAGTTATATCCATACATATTAGGTTAATTATATTAACACCCACAAAAAAATAGAAAAATGGTACTGTGTTTCTTTGTAGTCTGTCACGTGATGATACTTTTAAGACCATTAACTGGTCCGTACCGCCACCTACTGTCTTGAGGTGAAACACAAGTCAACAAAGAATTTTCTGTTTGACCGCCACTCAGTGGAATGTTGCAAAAATCCCAGAAAAATCGGTCATAAATCATATTATAGTGCATCTCAAAAATTGTAATTATAATGGTTTTATATGGTCCAAAATTTGGACAATGATTATTTTTGTACACAAAATCTCGAGCATCCATTTGCAATCACACAGAAATGTCAGAATTAAATTTGACATGTTTTAATCATATTGTTCTAAGGTTTTTTTTTAAAACTAGATGGTACTAAAATAGTTCACTTTTTACTGCTCAAAACAGCTAAAAAAAACTTGACTATGTCTTTAAATACCGCAATGAAGTATTCTTGTAAATTTGTAAATCATTCGTTTGTATCCAACATTTCCTCTAAATCTAAATGGGCTTGATTTTACTGACGTCTTTTTGCTTCACCATTCCTCTCCACTAAGCCTCTTGGAAAAAAAAAAAAAAAGTCTGGTAGTGTTTGTGTAAACCAGACAGACGCACCAATGGCAATGTCAACATAACCTCCAACTGGTCATCTGGATTCATGTTCTACTCGCAGCTACGCCTGCAGAGTCAAGAAGTCACGATGTCCAGATGGGGGTCAGAAACCAACACACTCCCTCCTGGGAAACCGCGCTATTGCATTACACTTCGCTCCCCCCCCCCCCCCCCCCCCCCCCGCCCCCACTCACCCACATAAGCCATCATTCACACTGTACACTCTCAGGGGACATAAACATACTCAAAGCCACATTAGCTTGATAAATGATGCCCATATTTTTTTCTAAAACATTCACACAGCTGTAGTATCTTTCAAACATTCTTGTTCTTTTATTAGCTACAATGGAATTTTTTTTTTTTCCTATCTATGAAATTGTCAGCGGGTGGCTGGAATCCAATGAATGTTTAGCAGCTAAACATTAGCCTGAACACGCTAGGTAAAATATGTGGATTTTGCTCTGTTTTCACGCAGATGCTAGCCAAGATGTTATGTTATGTTTTCAGGAAATTATTGGAACTATATTAGTATTATGTATTAGTAGTATCGGTACTTGGTATCGGTGACTACTCGATTTGGGTACTCATACTGGTATCAGTCTGAAAAAAGTGGTGTGAAACATCCCGAGTTAAGACGTTTCAAAAACAATACACATTATTGTGAATATTTTGCACAGCATTTCTTTTTCAATAAATCCGACTTTTAGATAAATCTTGGCTTTGTTACATCAATTAAAATTGTATTCATCCTGAAAAACTGGGGTGAAAAAAAATTGGCTTGGGGGCAATTACACGATCACAAACTAGATTACAAATGAGAAGAATAGGAATTTGGCATTATTTTTAGGAAATTTTAAGGAGTTTTAAGTTTTTTCTTAAATATTCTGACATTATATTCTTCCGGAAAAATGAATTAGTTAGTACTAACCGTGTCAGTACTTTGTATTATATCGTTGACTATTCAAGAGTTGAATATTCCATATATATATATGTGTGTGTGTGTGTGTGTGTGTGTGTGTGTGTGTGTGTATATATATATATATATATATATATATATATATACATATACACACACACACACACACACACACATATATAAAAATATAATATATATTACACACAGTATTGAGGTAGCTAAAAAATGAACAAAGTTACAACCATTGCCTAGTTGAATTCTATTTTTTTAGCTACCTCAATGTATTATATATCATTTTAAAGGGAATTAATAATAGTAAAATTATCATATGTTAATTTCCTGCTTTTCATTTTCGGAGATATAAGCTACATTTTGTGAAAATGCATCAAACACACGCACACTCACATATTCATTCATTAGCGCTGATATGCTAACATTCCTAAAGTCCATCTGAATGCAAAAGCGCGCTGGCTTTGGTACAGAATGATTTACTTGCATTCTCCAGGTGCCATTCTTATCTCTGTCGCCTCGGTCCGGCATTTGCCCCGTCACCGAGATCAGTCGGATCCAGGCGCTGGGAATTCAGTCTTGTTCCCTAAGCGTTACCATTTGTGCGCTTCAGTAGATTTACTGACGTGAACTCTTCATAAATACATGCATGTAGCCTGATATGTAATGTTGTCTTTTTGCCTGCTCAAGTGACACTTGCATATGTTGCCTTTGTCTGGTTTCGTTTTTCACGAGGAGCATTAATGAACACCACCTGTTTACCGGGTGGAGCCACGGCACTGAAAACATCCGAGACGCACAAATATGTAAACAATGTGATGTGCCAAGCTTAAGGAAATTCCGGGAGTCGTTTAGGAACCGTAAAGGAATCGCCTGATGTCTCTATCGCTTTTATGTTCCGCCCCCTTTATGATTGTGGTGGTGGTCGTCGTCGGTTTGAGGGACGCCGAGAATAATGAGCTCCACATGGAAGTGTTTATGAAAAGGAGATGCTCAGGGTGAATTCCTCAGATAAGTGACACGATGTCGCACTGTTGTGGAGCGCGCAACCTCCCTATAAGGAGACCCTCTGAAACGTACACTTAACACGGTGTATATAAGCCAAGTACCCACTAACCAGTGCCAAGAAAAAAAGGAAAACTATGCTACTCCGTTTTTTGTGGTATCTCCGGTTCTGTGCACAGTGGTGTTCTGCAAGATATCTTCGGGTGTGTCGTGGGAAATGATCACCTTTCACATTTATTGGTTTACTTGATTCGGGGAAACAATGTGATGTTCTCGGCTGTGGGAGTCGTGTGTTGCAGCGTAATCATGTCATAAATACTTTTCGCCAATAGGGGGCAGCACAGTACTTTGAGACAAGATCTTAAGGGGTGTGAAACAGTGTTCGTTTGATTCCTGTTGATAAAACCTTGATAAGAAAGACTATATTGTTAATATAGGCTACAGAGTTGATTTTATTATATTTTTGGCTGATGGTGCGCCCTGAGATTTTTCCTCGGAAAAAAAGTGTGCCTCGCATCAAAATAGTTTGAAAAAACTGCTCTAGGCAATTCCAAATGACAGATTGTGTTACATCTTTTTTTTTAATACCTGTCTATGGGTGCGCATCTAAATGAAACAAAAAATATCATTTGGGGCTGGGCAATAATTAATTAATTATTATTATGGTTATGTCATCATTATAAAAATCAAAGAATCGAAAATCAGCCAAAATATGAAATTGAAGTTTTTTAGACACGGCAGAATGCTGCACAAGTGCTTCATACGACATTTTTACGTTAGTTATTCACAACTTTACCCATTCAGTGCCAGCACATTTTCTGACCCTTTTTACTCACTTGAAAATAAATAAAATCAATTCCTGGGATTCAATACCTAAACTCATATGAAAAAACACGTCTTTGGGATTGAATGAGTTGATTATACACCAGCTATGAATGTTTACGACAAAATGTATTTCCCAGTATACGTTATTATCTAAATATTTTCCTTTTTTTTAACAAACGTTCACATAACTACTCTTTGGGTTTATTAGTCAAGTTAAAACCGATCAAATTCGTAATCGTGCAGAGAAACAGAAGAAAATCAAGATTTTTGTTGACTATAACACAATTTAACAAGATGATACCTCTTTCGATTAATTTACTCTTAATTTGAAAAGAAACCATCTTTCTGTCACGCCATTAAATTAGATTTACTGATACCTGCTGCAAGCCTATTCAAATGAGAACCACTGCATTACACACAGATGTTGTAAATACAAAAGCATCTTAAAAAACATTAGTCACCTGACCTCACCTGTCAACTTTTGTCATACTTTACTCCGTGTGATAAAATCAGCTACATTGACATTGTTCAGGTAACAACATTTCTCAGATTCCTGCGTTAAATTCCACAGACACTTCTCATTCCTCTCGCTTCTTAACTAACCAAATTGAATGTAATGATTGCCGTTTCCTTCAAAAATATATTATCAGCATGTTAGAGGATGAGAGAGGAAAAAAGCAGAACAGAAATATTCCAGTGCTCTCATAGGGGGTGCAGTTTATGCACGTATGTGTGCTGCATGTGTGAGCAGACTAAACATGTTGAAAGCCATAAACGAGGCGCAGTGGGGGAAGTGTAGCTGAGAGAGATGTAGAGGAAGTGGAAGCCTCACTAAGGGGATCCTAACAAAATTTAGCGAGTCTTATCCGCTTGGGCTTGTTGGTCAAAATATATTCATCTGGATCCAAAATGATCTGGGTTTGCAAATTCCATTGTTTTCCATCTCGAATGAGGTAATCCATTTTACTTTTGTTAGAGTTTTTAAAAACAACGTTGTATTGCGTTGCATTGATCCGAATGGAGGCCCGTATCATGGAAATCACAACTTTTGAAGCTTTTAACTCTTTCAGCGCCATGGACAAGAATTCTCGTCTTGTAGAATAGTAATAAAAATAATAGATTATTAAAAAAAAAAAATGTTTTTTTTATGGAGGGTAGCTAACACCCTTGACTAGTGCTCATCAAATATGAAGACAAGTGAGCACTGTAATGATAACTGTGACCAGTGGATGGCAGTGTTACCATACATACAACATAGATATTACATACTTGCAATTCTAAGTAAGGAACAGAAATCAATCTTTTATGATACCATTCATGTTTACATAGACATAGCACACGATATTGAAAGATGGGTGGAAATGCTAAATATTCTGGCAATATAGAGGTTTACTTTTCTGTCTGTCTGAAGCCAATCTGCTCTGTCTGGTTTGTGATGAATCAAAATAGAACAGCTTTTATTTTGGAAAGTAATATTTTTGACATGTTACAAATTAGAACAATAACTGACTACTGTGGGCACATGGAACATATTATTGTTGAGAATATTTTTGACTTGAGGTTACCCTTAGCCTTCTCGCAGGGATCACTGTAAAGTCAGCAGGTAAATGCAATTTTTTCAAGGATAACTCTTTGTTTTCCTTTGAAAGTACACTTATTGGGAATCTTTGTGGGAGGTTGAGCACTTGCACACATGCCCGGGCGGGCGCACCATAAGCGCGGCCCTCGCTCGCTTCTCAGCATCAGCTGACTTGGCTTTTTTTTCTTTTCGCTAAGTACTGCAGAGGGAAGCGCTTTCTCCTTCTTTGCCTCTGTCATGTCACCGAGAGTTTGGAGTGATGGAGTCTTGACATGCTTTGCCTGAGAATACAGCACTGCAAATTCTGAGGCTCTAGTGAATCATTCGGCGGCTCTCAAAATACAGCGACTTAAGTCTCTTGTGAATGTATGTCGCACTTCCCTATCTCTAGTCCATAGTGCCTGGAACATATAGTACTTCATCTTGTCAATGGTTGTCATGACCTAGATGATGGAAAACTACTTTGTGAAATCATTACCTTCTTTGCTTAAAGGCGTCTTCAGTGTGTAACTTATGCTAACAGTCAACAACTCAACTAATTCAAAGCTAAAGAAGAGGCAAATACAGTGGATCCCCGCCATATGAAATTAATAATTTTCTCGGTTGGGATCGTGAGGCGAAATCGTCATATGGCGCGCAATAGGAACCTGTGCTAATTAGCTAAAACCCCAGGTAAAAACATTAACATTGGATAAACATATTAAAAATAGTCAAACTAGTGTAGTAAGGGCTCCATATAAATAATATACATGTTTATAATTAAATAATATCATAAATAAAGACACATATAAAGGAAAAATTACATTTTATTTACCTTTGGAGTGACATGACTTGAGGGTAGCCTAGCTTAGCCTTCTTCGTATTTCTTGATTATTTCCAGCTTGGTTTCCATACTAATCATCATCTTACTTCTCTCTCTAACATCACTAGCAATCTTGGGACCCAGGGCTAACCAATTCAAGTTTGAATTAAGCACTAAAATGCACAATAAATACCATATTGTAAACACTCACATTTAATCAAGTCTTTAGCAGGACGGCATCTTAGTGACACCGTGCCACCGACCAATAGCAGACCAGCATCTTAGTGACGCGTTGCAGTGCAGGCAGTTTGACACAAACAGAAAATAAGAGCAATTACCGAAAACGCCTGAAGAGGGAGGCAAAACAACATAAACACAGCCAACCCCATAGGTCATGACAGTTGTTTATGCCGTAAAGTGGGTAAAATTCCATAAAGAGGGGACGAAAAAACTTTCCACTTTGGAAAAAATCGAAGACAGGGACGCCCTAACTCGGGGGTCCACTGTAGTTTAAAAGCATATATCTTTTGTTTTTAAAATATCTCGTGGAAACAGTAATGTAATACATAATCCATTAAATTGTGTGGAAAATAGATTAAAAACTCAACCAGCAACACGCTTTTAGTGTGGACACCAGAGAGGCCTCCGATTTACATTTTTCCAAAGCAATCACTATTGCGCCTACAAAAGTCCATGGGGGAGCAAAAAAAAAAAAAAAAAGGAGGAGGGGTGTGGGGGATTACATGTTTGAACTGTAAGCAGAGAGTACAAAGCAACAAGGAGCTGCCAGTCCCTGTTAGGTGGACATATGGCAATGCCGTGGCCTGGGGCGTCATTTGGGGAGGGGGCGAGATTGTGTGTTTCATTTTGTGTGTTTGCCATGAATCTGTGACAGAGTTAAGGGGTTTAATGAGGCATGCAGGGGGTTAGCAACAGAAGGAGGTCCCGGCACTCGCCCGGCGCATCGGAGGGAGGAGTCGGTTTGAAGTCCTTGTTGCGCTGACACATGAGCCCCCTCCCCACTCGTCTCTGATCTCCACTTTCCATCAATTACTTTGTTCTCGCCATCCACGTCCATTTTGATTTCTTGAACACAGATCTAAGGACAAGGCAATAAAATAGTTTAGACAATGTTTTTATAGCATAGGTATTGCAAGTGTTTTGTTTTGGATGTTTTGGGGTGACCCTTGTGTCGAATGGGACATGAATGGTGGAGAATAGCGGTTTTTAAATGGGGGTATGTTTACCCTTGAGTGTGAGATTTCAATAGGGTTTTATCAGCAAATCTAATTGAATGGCCTGGAAAAACAGTTGGGTCAAAAATAGTCCAAAATGGCAATAGTCCAATATGGGTCCAACATTTTTTTTTAACACAAAAAAAGTTAATGTGATTCATTTTGCCCTATTTGGGTTACTCATCAAACCATAAAATTTAGGTCAAAATAAATAACCCACAAAACACCCACCAACATAACACACCTGGATTGTTTTTTTTTGTTGTTTTCCAGACCAGCTCAAACGATTTGGTCGCACAAAATCGGGTTGCTTTATGGGTTCTTTATTTAACCCGATGTTTTTTGGGGGATTAAGTGAAAGAGATAAGTCAGTCCCATTGTTACTCATATTGGGATCTTTTTTGTCAGTGTTTTTAGAGCGCACTCTCACAGGAACAGTACATTTCACTTTTCAAATTAAGAACAAATTATTTGGAACATGAAGGACCTTATTGCAAAATTGTGATTTTTTTTTTCTTCCCCAAAACATTGCATGCCCTTATTTTTAAAGTTTTTATTTTTATAACGTATACACATTGTCACGAGTGACGCAAATTGAGCCAGAAATTAAATAGATGGTGTTAAAGTTTTTTGGGGGGGTTAAATGAAAAAGTGAAAGAGATAAGTCAGTCCTATTACTCATATTGGAATCTTTTTTGTCAGTGTTTTTAGAGCGCACTCTCACAGGAACAGTACATTTCACTTTTCAAATTAAGAACACATTATTTGGAACATGAAGGACCTTATTGCTAAATTGTGATTTTTTTTTTCCCAAAACATTGCATGTCCTTATTTTTAAAGTTTTTACTTTTTATAACTTATACACATTGACATGAGTGACGCAAATTGATCCAGAAATTAGACGGTGTTGAATGACCTATCTTCCAGTATTGCTGAATCAAATACGTCTCAAAATACCACTACAAATGTAGTTCTAAAGTTGAATAAATCAGATGTGGATGGCATTTTTTTTTCTCATCCAAAAATTCTTTGCTCTGATTAATGTATTTTTGTTTGTTTGGTTGTTTGTTTTTTTTAGAATTACAATTTACTCACCTGCTTATTACCGGCATGTCCATGTTAGTCCCAATCTGGTCCAAAACATCAATGAAAAAGATCCCATCTTCTTCTGTAATCTTTAATTTCCTGATTTCTTTGAACCGTCCTCCTCCGAGTTGAATTCAAAGAACGTTTGCTTGTTTTCCCTCAACAATGTCAACACAAGCGCACCGGCGGAAAAGCTGAGATGCTGATCTGTCACGGCACTTTAGAGCCCCCCACAAGTTGACGTGGCGTGACGGGAAGCACGCAAAGAACACGCCACCTCTGATTTACAACCATATTCCGGCTCATTAGCTAATGAACATTATCTGCTGAAGTAGTATTGACCTTGCCGTTTTTGCCTGTTTAGCGTGAACTTTTTTGCACTGCATCTACTGAATCATTGTCCCCTTTTTTAGCTCATGCAATATTTACACTGTTGCACCTTTGCACCAACATTTGATCATATGTTGTCAAAAAATAGACGCCTGTTTTTAAAGAGCGCTACAAATGGCATGTTAGCTTGACTACAGGGACTAGTGACTTGTTTTCGTTTTTCCTGCAGTAGGAAATGTTTGAAGAAGATATTTGTAGTCGCTTGTTTAGAGAGACACTTTCCCACCAGCATGTCACGCAGATTTAGAGACTATGAATCTTCTGGGATTGTCCCTGCATTTTAATAACCACTCAAATTTTTCTGTAGTACGTTCATATTCCAAGAATGCGCGATGGCCATTTACTAATCGTGTTGTGTGAGCTGGAGCCTGTCAGGCACGTTTTTGGAATGTGGGAGGAAAGCGGGAGTACCCGGAGAAAAGTCATGCAGAACTAAGGGTTGAACTTCAGCTGTCAGGATCAAATCGTTTTAAAAAATGATGCCGCTAATCCAAAAAATATGGGTGTCAAATTCACTCAAACGGCCTATTTTCACAGTGATTACTAAAGAACAGAATAAGGTAGAATCTTTTTCGAAGTAAAGAATGGAATCAAATCTTTCCTGTGGTCCAACCTGTTCATAGACGTAGCACACAATATCTTCTCAACCTTGAAAGATCCATCAAAAAGCTCAAAATCGTCTGGCACTCTAGGGGTGGCCTTTTCGGATAACGCTCGGCCTTAAAAGAGTTAACATGAGTTTCATAGTATATTCATTTATCTTCCATACATGTGAAGATTTAGACACCAACAAAATTTGCGCTAACCAGTTAGCAATCACGATTAGCATTAGCGGTCTAAGGTCAGAAATCCCTAACTACTGTCAAGATGGTCGTTGCATAAGTGATTTTATTTCTCGAGTATTGCTGTGGTATGCCTTTTTCACTTATAACCACAATAACTGACCATCACTTTTTATCACGTTTTTTTTTTATTCAAAACTTTGGCTTGTGATATCACCTGTTTTTTGGGAGTCTTCAGTCTTTCTCCGTCAGTCTTGCAACGCTGCAAGAAAGGTCGTGTAGAAATCCGGTGACGTAAACATGATTCTGGCGGCGCTTCGAGGTGAATATTTTTAGTCAATCTTAAATTAGACTGACCCGATTTGGTCAACTTCCCCCCCACCCAGTCCTAGTTCCCCCGAACTGTGAGGTAAACACTAAGCACTAGGTCGCCGTGCTGCTAAATGTTGACACGTCCGAGGTTCTTCCGAACACGCCGTACCGTACGCAAAGGTCGGAATCTTTCCGCATCTTCTTTTTTCCGTCATGCATGTTTTCATTCCATCAAGTGTTGTTAGCCTCCCCCTTCTCAGCGTGTATTCAAGGTTGCATAATTTCAAATATAAATAATTCACCAGGCCTTGTGCTGCCAGTTCATAATGGTAGTTTTCAAAGCAAGCGGCAGCTTTGCTACTCGAGGAAGAGTGAAGGTCATCTCCGCCGCGGTGTGGACACTCCTCCGTAGTTTTGGTGACTGCAGCTGAAACAATGTACCGCAGGAATGCTGTTTGGGAAACGCTGTCGATTACTTGCCTTTTTGGGATGAAACACAGCTAGCGTAACTTGTCGGTTTGATATACAAAAAGTCACGTGGCGACAATTCTTAGGGCCTTTTTGTGCAGGGCAAACATTTGGACTCGGAATATTCTTTCTGTGATCCATTTACTGGGCTTTCGGCAAAAGTTAACCCGTTCACTCCCATTGACGTCTGGATATGTCAAACAGCCATTTTAATTGGCCTGTTGGTAAATGATTTATCTGTACCATTTAAAAAGATATGTGACGGTTCAAGGAAAGCAGTCCTTCTAGTGTGAGAACCGTATTCTGATGACTATTGGAAGCACTATTTACTTTCTGTGGCATGTGAACTCTGCAAAGTTGGTATGCAAACTTACAGAGTCACTGGTACAAAGACAGCCAAAAATTAACCTTTTTTGGGGGGGGGGATTTTTGTGTTTCTTTAGAAAGAAGCTTGATGGCTCAATAGAAAATTATTTCTATCAGTGGATTGTAAGAAAAAAAAATCCCATTTTATGGTCTTGCTCAAAAGTCATATTTTACAGGAAATAATCGGATCTAAATAAAGATCAATGAAAGCTGTTACGAAATGCTTTCGAAATGAAATATTTGGTATATTTTTGATTTTATGTTACTTCCATGATTTCATCTCAAGTAAATACTTTACAAGCTCCTTAGGAAATACTTGAATACTTGAAAAATGCATTTAATCTGGATTTATTGTTGAAATTTGTGCATTAATCAGCAACAAAATGTAATCTCTTGGTAGCACTTTATCTATCTATCTATCTATCTATCTATCTATCTATCTATCTATCTATCTATCTGTCTATCTGTCTATCTATATTTGGTAGCTAGCTAGCAAGCTTTATCTATCTGGTAGCTAGCTAGTGAGCAGCTAGCTCGCTAGCTTTATCTATCTATCTATCTATCTATCTATCTATCTATCTATCTGGTAGCTAGCTAGCTAGATATAAAGATGTAATTAACACTGCTAAGTAAAGCAAACTTTCTTTTAAATAAACCGTTGTCAAGTTCATTGCTTTGTAAAATCGTGATGTATAATCTATATATACATACATATATGTATAAATTTATGCGTATATGTACTCGTAACCCCATTTGAAAACCGCTGGTCCTGCTGACTACGCAGAACCTGTAAAATGAAAAAAATATCGTTGGTGTAGGCATGCATTACTGCTAAATTAGTCATGCTAATGCGCTCGCTAGGTTGACTTTACTAACAACTAATAAAAGCTGGCATTTTACGAGGATAAAAAATCTGTCGAATTCTTGCTAAGTGGCGCAACGCCTTTATGTAAAGCCTATTTCACTATTATTCCCCCGCACACACTCACCCACAGTGCATAGAAAATGAGAAGCTATAAAATGCCTAGTCAGCGCAGCAGCTGCATCAGCAGAGCGAGACAGAATAGAAAGCAGTGTGCTTGTGTGCGTTTTTGTTAATAGAAAGAGCACAATTGAGGAGTTAAGGGTGATGGGGATCTTGCAGCAGACAAAGGAGGGAATCACAGCTACACTCAGCTTCCATTAGACCAAGCCCACCGATCAATATCGATCCTCGCTACTGCAAAGCTCGCTCTAATAGGCTTCTTCTGCCTGCCGCGGTTCAATGACGGAGCATTAGCGCACGTGTCCGAATGGACTCGGGGGTGCCAACGTGAGGCACGGTCAGAAAAGCGGAAAAGGAGGAATGAAGCTGTTTAATAGGCGCAAAGTGGGGGAAGCCGATAAATTGTGGACGAGGGCCCGCGCTAAAAATGGTTTCTCAGCTGAGATCTTCCGGAATTGTCAGAAACGCGTTCTTTTATTTTAGCAAAGAAAGGAAGTCTTTGCAAGGCTGTCTTAAAGGTCTCATCGGCAATTTCACATGAGTTTTATGCTACTGATATTTCTAACCAGGAAGTGAAGCGTCTCGTTTACTGAAGCCGCACCTCTTACCGTGTGACCGCCTTCAGAACATCATGATTGGATTATTCCAACAGAGTGAATAACGGGGCCAAAAGCAGGCGTTTTACTGACATTAAAATGCAAAACATTGTCAAGTCACCACTCTCACTAACACCCTTTCCTCCTGTCAAATGAGCCCCAGTGGGAACCCAGTAATCATTAAAAAATAGTTGCGCCCATGGGTGAAGTATTTACTGCTGATTTTGATTGTCCGGCTGTGTGCTCCCATACACGCATTTTTGCCACTTCCGTATCTTCTACATGAAAACATTGTAGCTAATAAATGAAACTTTGCCGTTTACTTGGCTGACCTGGTGCAAAATCTCTCTTTCTTCTCTAAAATGTTGAGTGTTCATGAAAGGGTTTCTTTAAGAAACCATGGAGTGATTTTGTGCTGTTTCTGGTGTTTGGTTTTGGTCCTGCCATCTGTGTGTTTGCCTGTACGTTTTCCACAGACACCCCCTCGCTTGAAAAACAAACAACGATCAGCTGGGCCTTTAAATCGGCCACCCGAATCTTAGTATCCGGAAAGCCGGAATGAGGGAATATCCGACATTTTGAGTACAATCCTTCCTTTACGCGTTGGCATGACAATCCTTCCCTGAAGAATTGTTTAGAAGCCGTCATCTGGATTTGAGGAAGGTGTGTAAATGGAATATCTCCTCGGAGAACGCCGTCAGGAATTGTTTGGAGTCTTTCACATGGACTTAACGCTCTCTGCAGCTTTTACATGCTCGGTAAAAACATCATGTGTGGACAAATGTGTCGGGAACGCTTGGCTAATAAATGGACAGGAAGTAAAGCCAAAGAGCATATGGAGTCAATCCCAAAGGAATATGATGCATCTTTGTGTGGGCGGGTCCTTCTTCAGAAAACACGTGCTTAGATGGCATGCTTAAAAAAAAACAAAAAAAAAACTATGACAGTACACTTTAAAAACAGACTGGTCCAAAATAACCCAAATTGGGTCAAAAGGAATCCATCATTTTTTTCATTATACCTTAAAGGTGAGTCAATCCATTTTTGACTCAATTGTTTGTATTTTTGAAACTAGTTGGGTCAAAAATAAACCAAATCAGATCAAAAAAGGATCAGAACAATTTTAGGCTATTAATTATATCCAAAGAGTTGGGTCGGCCCTTTTTTTTTTTTTTTTTAACCAGCAGGGAACGTTTTTACACTCTGAAAAAGAGTTAGACCAAAAATAACCAAAATGGTCAAAGGGGAACCAACCCATTTGTTTGAAAGCATTATTTTTTAGCCAATCAGTTGGGTCAGTCTGTTTTTGACCGAATTTGGGTTATTTTTCAACATAACATAATCTTTTTTTTTAACACTCTATATAGAGACCAAGTTGGGTCAGTCCATTTTTGGCCCAAATGTATTTATTTTTTTATAACGGTTTTGTTTGGGGACGTCGGGGTTCCATGCAGTATACTCCTAAACCACACAATCTCTTGTGATGACGCACAATTTATTCTGCTATGAAAAGTCAAAAATGTAACACCCTGTTTTATTGACTCATTGGGAGAAATCAAGTGACTCTGAACATACCGATGTGATTTCTAATCAGACCTGCAGATCCACAGTCTTGTGGTTAACTATTTGTCAGCCATTCCGACATGAACGGCGAATTTCGACATAACTTTGTCACACGTGTGCCAACGGATACACTGGGGCCATTGTTAATTCATATTGTCAGGAATTTTCGCGGGGACATTAGGTTAATTTATTGTTCATTAATGTTGGTTTTCCCCCATCTGGCATCTCTTTCCCATTGTAACTCGATTATACGTTGTCAGGGAATCAATCATTACAGCAATGTAACAATGAGTTTGTTAAAAGGACAGCAACTGTGTTCTGGTTATTTGAAAACCAAATGATCCATATTTATATCAATAAATGTGAATGGTTATTCAGATATATGGGACCTGTGAGTTTTACCTGGGACAGGCCCAGTTTACAGTGACTCTGACAACAATATTTTTTTAGTAGCATCTGAAACATCTCAACAGTCCTTCGCTTTAATAAAACATGAACAAAAATAAGGGGAAATGTGTTCTTGATGGCAAAATCCAAAAAGTGTTTTACATGACGTAAATTTGCATCTGTGGCACTGAAAGCATTCATTTAACCCTTGTGCACACACTTTACTAACTAAACACGTTGCATTTATTTTCCTAATTTTTTAACACCCACAAGAAAAATGTTATGGTCCGTATTTGTAGTGTGTGATGTAATGACACTGTAAGACATAGCCATTAACTGGGCTCTACCGCCACCTACTGTCCTGAGGTGAAACACAAGTCAAGGAAGAACTTTCTTTTTGCAGACATAATTTGACCACCACTCATTGGAATGTTACAAAAATCGCAGGAAAATCAATGTCATAAATCCTATTAAGATTTATCTCAAAAACAATCATTATAATGGTTTTATATGGTTTAATGGTTTCCAAATATTGGATGATAATTATTTTTGCACACAAAATCTCACACGTCCAGCTGCAATCACATAGAAATGTCAGAATCCTTGCATTTTTTTAATTTTGCATATTTTAATCATCAAATTTCAGCTTCCTAGTCTTTTTTTTTCATTGATTCTTTTATGATATCATAAAAAAAATCATAGGAATTTCCATAATTTGTAGCATAACACCACAAGATATATATATATATATATATATATATATATATATATATATATATATATATATATATTTCAGCTTCCTAGTCTTTTTTTTCATTGATTCTTTTATGATATCATAAAAAAAATCATAGGAATTTCCATAATTTGTAGCATAACACCACAAGATATATATATATATATATATATATATATATATATATATATATATATATATATATATATATATATATATATATATAGTTCAGCTTCCTAGTCTTTTTTTTCATTGATTCTTTTATGATATCATAAAAAAAATCATAGGAATTTCCATAATTTGTAGCATAACACCACAAGATATATATATATATATATATATATATATATATATATATATATATATATATATATATATATATATATATATATATATATATATTTCAGCTTCCTAGTCTTTTTTTTCATTGATTCATTTATGATATCATAAAAAAAAATCATAGGAATTTCCATAATTTGTAGCAAAACCCCACAAGATATATATATATATATATATATATATATATATATATATATATATATATATATATATATATATATATATATATATATTTCAGCTTCCTAGTCTTTTTTTTCATTGATTTTTTCATGATATCATAAAAAAAATCATAGGAATTTCCATAATTTGTAGCATAATACCACAAGGGTTAAAAACAAATATATATTTGTTTATATATATATATATATATATATATATTTAAGGATAGATGGTGTAGACCAGAGATTCCCAAACCTTTTCTGCAAAATACTCCCTAAAAAAACGCGCTTATTTGTAAAGTTTCATCACTCTTCCCTCCAAAAAAAAAACTTCAAAGAACCCGGAGCCCTAGCGCATCGGTACCTCACAGACTCCTTCATCAAATAGCTGCTTTGGATTTAGTTCAAGGCTTTTTTTTTTTTTCCCTCCGCTCGCTTCTCAGAGTATCAGTCAGCGTTAGCTAACGCCCGCAGGCTGAGAAAGACTGGAAGACAGTCCGTGCTTTGTGCGGGCCTTTGCATATAGAGCGCATAGTGTTGGGGTAACCAGGCAGTGCAGCTGGCCTTTTGGCCTTTCGCAGCAGCTACTTTAAATCAAGAGCCAAAGGACAAGAGCCCCGTTCACCCGTTTTAAAAGACTTCCAGAGAAAAGATCCCGGGCAAATGTGAGGATTAGTTGTTTTAAACTGGAGGCTGCGTTTATCAATGCGCTGGGCAGCGCGTCTGCATTCGAAACATTTCTTTTTATATGCTGTAAAAATACAGGTTTTACTGGGGCAGGGCAAGTTTGCTGAAAGTAAAATGTGCCATTCATCTCACCAGGAAATATTTAGAACAAATTTAATCAGCAGTCAATCTGGTGTATGTTAGTTGTGCTAAATTTTAATGCTAAATGCTATCTGGGATGAGAGTACACGTTAACAAAGAAATAACACCTACCGTCTCACGTACTTATCATTGCTGTGGGGCATTGAATTCGTATTTCTATTGATGAATGAGATTTCCCACTGTGTGTGTGGTCATTGAATGCACCTCCAGTCAACTGCGTGCGCAAGCGCCGTTCTCGCTTTCGTTGGCTTCTCTGCATAGTTATCCAACGGTGAATGCAATTACTTTTTTTTTTAATGTGTTCATAAAACTTGGCACAATATATCTTGTCGGCTCAGTTTGGGAACGCGCCGCCAAAATCAATTTTAAATGGGCTGGTAGTGAATGAGTTAATGACTTTTCCAGCGTTGACTACATTTAAAAAAAAAACGACTGATCAATTCGTTTCAATCAAGCCGCTACTTTTTTCTCACGACTTGAACCCTGTGGCTTATAGTCTAGTGCGGCTTGTCTGCAGTTTTTTTTTTTACTAGTCACCATAGAGCAAGCTCTCGGTATGCAAAGGTAGACAGAAGAAGACAATATAGAAGCGTTGAGTTTGAGTTTGAACTGCTATTTTTGGGGCATTTTCCAATATTAAACTCAATCGGGCATGTTACTGTTATGTTGGTGCATTACTCTAACGATACAAGTATGCGTGTTATTTCTAAAAGTTCAGGCATCCAGTGCATTCAGCCTGTGTTGAAAACATGATGTTGCTGTTACCAAACAGTCTGAAAAAAAAAAAAAAACATTTTTAACAAAATCTCAAATTTAAAAAACGTCCATGTAGCATCTTTCTGTAGAAATACCTGATTTTATCACCTGTGGCTTATGAGTTATAAAAATCAAATTTGGGTTATATATTTGTTGGTGTGGTTTATACTCCAGTGGGGCTTATAGTCCAAAAAATTACTGTAGTTTATTTTTTTTTTCAATTGACTTCATCTTACTACTACTACTACTACTACTACTACCTTTGTGTCCCCATAAGAGCTGTCCGCCATTGACAAAAATGTTGAAGGACAAAAGGATAACATATCAGCAGGTTCTTCCTCCCACAACATTCCTTTCATAAATATGCAGCACGGAGATTTTATTTCTTTATTTTTTGAAAGAAAGAAGAGAACTGCTCAGTGAATCGTCTGTAAAAGAGGCGATGGGAGGTTTTCACGATCCTTATCAGATCCCCTTCTATACGCTCTGAGCCACGGTCCAGTAGTTGGTTCAAGGTTGGGTGACCAACCCCTTCTCCTCCCACCCTTCTTCCACATCCCACATGCGTAGCCGCCTCCCAACCGTCCGCACGCGAGCGTACACGCACATGCGGCGGGCTAACTTCTTTGACTCCCCGGTGCTAATGTATGTGCGTTAGCGTCTAGGTGACAAAGACCCCAGGACTTCTGACCTTGGTGCGAACAGCAGCTCAGGCATCGACCTCGAAAGCCCCCAACACGCACATCATCAAAATCTAATACCTCGTTCGAATCTGATACTGAGCCAGCGTGCCAGAAGCGCAGCTAGACTGTCTTCTCTGCCGCCGCGAAGCATCAGAGCGCTCCCTTTCATCACCAACCCCCCTCCATTACTCCAGCTAGCATTCTTTCCCTGTCGCCGTTAGATCCTTGCCGGTGCGGAGCTTTGAACCGCCTTCAAGAAAAAGGAGCTCCAACTACAGGCGGCGTAACATGCAAGACGTGTCGGAAAATTTCCAGAGCTGGCCGTGTCGCAAAAGATACAGTTCAAACCCGAACTAGAAACTGGGAGTTTTCCGTTAAGATATCGCATGGTTGCTTCGCCGTGTTAGCACGCCTGCTTAAAAATCCTTGAGCATCCAAGACTCCAAAATAAAGGCGGAAAGAATGTCAATTGAAAAAAAAAAAGACTTATTTACATCAGGAGCTACTCTGGGAAGAAAATGTTTTCAAGTGGACCTTTGACAGGACTGGGAAAAACTTCAAAATAAAAGCATGGCTGTGGATGTCATACATTACTTGTTATGGTACAGTTTATTTTGAAGGGATGTTTCACAACGTTTGGCTGTTTTACAATAATGGAGAACTTGCGATTCTTGCGTTGTACTTCTGGCCCATGCCTTCTTGTTACTGCCTGGTAAATCACTTCAAAAAACAACAACCGCTATTCATTTATTATCGACTCATTTTACTAAAAAAAAGAACTGATGCTAATTTATTAGTGCGTTTAATACAATGACTTAAATATTTTAAAAGTTGACGATGCTATTGATAATAATTACTCGCCGATGAATTGATTACCGTAGTTTTCGCACTATAAGGCGCACCGGATTATAAGGCGCACCCTCAATTAATGACATGTTTTAAAACTTTTTCAATCACAATATAGTAATACTCAAAGTAATAATAATAACTCTCAATAGCATAATAAGTCAATGTCAATATGAGCAACCTTGTTCAACTGTAAACACACAAAAGAAACAGATAAAGCTTCCTTTATCACTTCATTCCCCATCTACGATTCCCAATCTCAATATTGATCCATATATAAGGCGCACCTGATTATAAGGCGCACCATCAGCTTTTAAAATAAAAATAAGGCTTTTAGGTGCGCCTTATAGTGCGGAAAATACGGTAATTTCGACAGCTCTAATTCTGATGAATATTACGTTTGCGGACGAGGGAATAAGAGGCGAAATCCTGCGGTTTTATCCCATCTCAGTTGTTGGCCATTTTACCACTTGTTGTCAACTAAAAATGACATCACAGTTGCCCAGGGCTCAGATCAGTTTTTGAATGTCACATGAGCAAACCCAGAAAGCAGGAACGGCGTGATTAGTTGTTATATCATTCCCGAGCAACTGTGATGTCATTTTTAGTCGACAGAAGTACAGTAGCAAAATGGCCGCCCCTTTAAACGGATAGTTAAAAAAAAAAAAGCTGGATTTTGCTGCGTAATTTATATTCCAAAAAACACAATAGTAATCAGAATGCTGTTGTAACTATAGGGGCTACATAGAACATATTATTTTGGGTTGACTTCCTCTTGAAATAAATGTGAGTAAAAAACGAGCTCTCGATTGGCAGCTATGTTGCACAACCCAAAATATTTGCAGTGAGCATTGACCCACAGGACATTGCTCTCCGTTATCAGCTAACATCAGAGCAGCTAGAAAGGTTGCCCATGTCCCCAAGCACTTTGTCAACTTAGTTGTTCTGTAGCTTTATGTAATAGAAACTACGTGAAGAAATAACCCCGTAGCAAAATTGACGAAATTTGAGCTTAAATGGCGAATGCTGCCATACGCACGGAAAGACAGGAAGCTCACTGTGGGCTATGACAATTTTTTTATTCTCTCTTCAATCATTTGAAATGTAACAATTCTCACAAGTATTATTTGTTTATAAAAGGCCAAAACATTGTATGGCGCTGCAAGTAAGAATATACGAAAGTCAGCTACTATGCTCATATTAATCGGGCTCACACACAAAGACAGAGTTCATCAATTCACTCATCAATAACACGTTGAGGGTTGATCCAGTATTTTTTACTCAGGTTTGCGGTTGACCCGTCTTGGCTAACCCGGCGAATTCTAAACACAAGTCCGTCCGTGTACTTTCAGTTCAGCTGTTATCTACCCAAGCGCTTTCTAGTACGGGAGCGAGGAGCCGCAAATGTGGAGGAAGCGTTTTTGACTGATAAACGCATTCGAACGCATTGGATAAATTCATTTGATCGCACTTGTAGGCCAAATGCTATAAACATTTCTTTTTTTTCGCAATGCTTCAGCCTGTTGATTTGTGCATGGACATCAAAATAAATAAGTTAAAAATGACTTATAAGCGAGGTTTCCTTTTTCTTAAATTTGGGCGTGGGCAAGTCAGTAATCTGTGCCATTATGAAGGGGAAAAAAAAAGATATATTTTTAACCTTTTGCCAACAATACGTTGGAACAAATTTGCAGGTGCATTTGAACAAATTTGCAAACTCATTTGAATGTAATAGCAAAAACGCCGAAATGTGCTCGGAGGCCAAACGCTAAAAAACACGCAAACCCGTGGCATCAAGGGAAGAAAATGCCAACCATATTTTATAATAAAACCGTAAAATCAATATTATCATAATCAATGTCTACTACTTTAATTTTCAAATGCAGGCCATAGGATTAAAAGAAATATTTTTTTTCTTACTAGCTCATGTGTAATTCAATACCCTGTTATCTTTTGGGCATCGTTTTTTTTTAGCATTTAGCCTAGCAGTACGTTCAAACGTGTTTGCAAGAATGTTCGAACAAATCAGCAAAGTTGTTTGAATGTAAAGTAAACACCTTCGAACATATTTGTAGGCCAAAATCTAAAAACTACATTTTTCCCGTAACGCCACGGGATATTGACTTATAACCAGCATGTACTTCATTTTCAAAAGTATTAGTATAATGTAGCTCATATGCTAAAAAAAATACTTGCATGCGCAAGTCCATGCCGTTTTTGACATTTAGCTTGTAAGTCGTTCGAACAAATTCGCAACTGAAGCGCCGTTGGAAAAGCTTTGCCAGTCAAAAATCTTGATTTGTCACTCCCACGCTTTCGTAGTCTATCATCATGCGCCTGTTTATGTTTTTCACTCAAAACAAAATATATCATCGCCTGAGTTAGCGTAAAAAAAACGCAACCAGATTTCCGCTTTTCCGCTTTTGCGATTCCTCGACGCCTTTCTCGCATCGCTGCAAGATTTGTCAGCACGGAGTGACGCGCGACGCTCAGACTTCCTGTGTGAGCTCCGTACTCAGAGCCTCCACCATGTCGGCGACGGGCGCCGGGGCTTCCTGGTCATCCCCGCTCAGGTTAACGTCCATTTTCAGTTCAAAGTCACTCAGCTTCTTCACGGGCGACTCCACCGAATTCTCAATACCATTAACACGTTCCTCCGATTCCGTGCGCTCTCCGTTGACAGCAGGCAAAGCTGCTACATCCTCTGTTAGAGAAGAACTCTCACCATTTTCCAACTTTGTCTCTGGGCAAGGCACATCTTCTGCGGGAGCTTCAAATTCTGCAAGTTCTTCCACGCCTGGTCCAGACGGTTCCTCGTTTGAAGGCGTAGATTTTTCCTGGATTTCCTCGGTATCCGCAGTCTGGAGATCTGCAGGTGTTTGATCCGGCTCGTCATCTTGACCTTGCTCCTCATCTGGGGGTTCCTCCGTGGCAACCTCTGGTTCCGGCTCCGGTTCTTTCTCTGTGACCGATTCCGGTTCGGGCTCCGTTACCTGCTCTGTTTTTGTCTCCAAAATGATATCTTGCTCGATAACCGGCTCGGCAAATGCTTCAATTTCCTGAGCCAATGGAGGTTGGGTGATCTCCTCCAAAAAGGTTGCGGGAACAGTCATCGGAACGGGTTCTTGCTCTTTGTCGGGAAGAATCTCTCCTGCCGCGGTTTCTTCAACTGCCGAAGGTTCATCAATAGATTCGGGTGCAGCCGCAGAATCTGCCTCGGTTGGTTCATCCTCTTTGACTGTCGTTTCTTCTGGTAATGGTGAGTCTACCTCAGCAGGTTCTTCTTGCACTGGAATTACTTCGGTAGGTTCTTCTACTCCTGCAGCCGCTTCTTGTTGAGGAGAAGCGATTTCCTCTGTGACTACACTCGTTTCTTCTGGTGCTGAAGTCTCTTCTTCTGGTGCCGCTGAGGCTTCTTCTGTTGCCGGTTCCTCTGGTAATGGTGAGTCTACCTCAGCAGGTTCTTCTTGCACTGGAATTACTTCGGTAGGTTCTTCTACTCCTGCAGCCGCTTCTTGTTGAGGAGAAGCGATTTCCTCTGTGACTACACTCGTTTCTTCCGGTGCTGAAGTCTCTTCTTCTGGTGCCGCTGAGGCTTCTTCTGTTGCCGGTTCCTCTGGCGGTGCTTGTTCTTCTGGAACATCTTTGACTACCGCAGGTTCCGCTACTGGTGTTATTTCTTCCTTGACAACGGCCGGTTGTTCCGGTACAGAAGCTGCTTCTTCGTTGACTACGACCGGGTCTTCTGGAACCGGCGCCGCTTCTTCCTTGACCGGAACCGGTTCTTCCGGAACCGGAGCCGCTTCTTCCTTCGTGGCGACCGGTTCATCTGGTTCGGGAGCTGCTGCCATCACTTGTTGCTCCGGCAGAGCGGAACCGGTCTCTTCGGGGGCTCTGACTGCTTCTGTTACTGCCGCGGCATCAGATCCGAGAGTTTCCTCCTCAACTTTGCCTGATTCAGCTGTCACGTGAGCTTCGGTCGGTGGCGCCCCGTCGTCCACTTTCGGGGACTCCTCGGCGCTAGCGGCCGGGGCGGCTGCAGCCTCATCGTTTTTCTCTTTGGGATCGCTCACATCGTAACCCTTCTTCTTCTTGCTCAGTTTCCCTCCCATGGTGTCACCTACAAGGAGAGGTGAGAACAGTTAAGGCGTTGCATAACCTTGCAACATGTTGTCAATTAATTTGAATTCAATCTCGCATGGCAAGACGGGGATAATCACATTCGTTTCCACTGCTAAATGAGATCATTCAATACACATGACTAACATGGGTTTGAACACAGTCTTGATGTAAGACTCATGACCACACTTACTTGCATAGC
Organism: Hippichthys cyanospilos; assembly: GCF_059441005.1. Classification (NCBI taxonomy): domain Eukaryota; kingdom Metazoa; phylum Chordata; class Actinopteri; order Syngnathiformes; family Syngnathidae; genus Hippichthys; species Hippichthys cyanospilos. The sequence continues at coordinate 2,775,301 of NC_142372.1, forward strand.
AAGTCATATTTATCGCATAATTCGGAGCTTTGAATATTGTTATATCTAGCCGTTCGCCATGTTGAATAAGAAGTGCTGCCAAACGATTTTGTTATTGAACGGATTAATCTCAAAATTTGCCTTGAATATATACCACTATCCATATGTTAGTGCAACAGTTTTCTACGAAGCTTGAAAATCATTTTTTACCTGGTTAAAATCTTTTTTAACCATCTCAGAAGTGCCTTCACGTACGCCCGTTACAGCAAACTGAAGCAATCAACAGCCCCCTTTTTCTAATTAATTGGCTCTTAATTTGAAAAGAAAACTGCACTGTTCCGGTCACATTACAACGCAGTCATTTGTGGGCCATAACTTAATAATTAGAATGCTTTTTGTCCAAATTCCGTCTTTAACGTCTTAAACTTTCCCTGAAGTGACTTCACATAACCCCGAGATACATGTATACTCCCATTTTAGAGCCGCTGCACTAGAATATTTGACAGTGGTTATTTATTACGCAACTTTTTTTTTACAGCTGGTAATACCGATCAAGGCTTTTCAACCTTTTTGTGCCAAGGCACACTTTTTTTCCTTTGGAAATATCTTGAGGCACACAACGAGCCTAAAATTTTAAAATTTGAAACTCTGTCGCCTATACTAGCGATATAAAGTCATACTAATCGAAGTTTTATCAAAAGGAATCAAATGAACACTGTTTAACATACTTTACGATCTTGCCTCAATGTACTTTACTGCCACCTATTGGCAAAGAGTATCTATTGCACGATTACGCTGCAACATACTACTCTCATAGCTGACAAGGCACATTATGTTTCCAAAAATAAATCAATAAATATGAAATGAGATCATTTCCAATGGAACACTTGACTTATATCTTTCGAAACACACTGGTTGAAAAATAGATATAGATTAATAAATGGCACAAAACCGTTTGTGAGCAGAATCAACCTTCAATGAGGATGTATCAAAGGATGATTACCAAACAATTGGACTTCCCTTCTGAGTAACAAAAAAAGAAGAACCATTGTTCACTTCCATTTTTCTGTCCGCTTTTCAGATGAGTTCAAAGAGAAAGCAATGTAGTTGAAAATCTACCAAAAACCTTCAGAAGACGAACTTATGAGGCAGCATAATGCGTTTGATTTGGATATTCAATTGCAAACAATATTTTATGCACCCCCCGCCCACACCCCCTCAGAAAATAAATAAATAATGCGAAAGATGTCATAGGTGAGGGCAACATGTGGACACCAAAATGAAGATGCAAGGAACTGTCCATAGTGCTGCATTGGAGCAATCAAGCCACACAGAACCATGCTGGGATTGGCTGCAAATCCGTTTCACCTTGGACCACTCCCCATTACGCCATTTCACCAAAACTGCAACGTGCTCGGCTTTACGAGCACCCATCTGAGCCGAGTTCACTTCTACCTGAATGATTCGTCATTTCAATAGTTGCGATCTTAAAAACGCGTGCAGCAAATGTACGTTTCAATCAAATGAATAACTGAGAGCGAGCAACGAGGGAAAATTTGCAGCGGACATTTGATTTACGGGAGCAAATAGTAACAGCATGTCTGCCGGTATAGTAACAAAAGAAGTGGAGTCGCCATCGCTACTACAAGAGAAAAATGAGCTTTGCACAAGAAACTGCTAGACTAATATGGAATCAGGAGATAAGACCGTGCACTTTCCAACTAGTGTCCATCCCCCCACCTCAACCCACCAACGCCTCTCTCTGTCTTGCTGTGCTCTTTTTGTTCACAGGTTTGAACAAACACGCACACGCGCACACACAAATCAACCGTCCGATTCAGCAAAAAATGATAAAGTCCTTCGCTACGTAACCACGTTGAAACTTGAGAACTTTGTTCCGCTTTCTCTTTTTGCGCATTTTTAATTCATTGCATGGCCTACTTCAAAAAAAGAATAAATCTGAGCCTGTGCCGGTAAAGACGCACCCGCACACACTGACTGAACCAGTCTGGAGTAGAGAAGAAAAGAAAAGGGGAGAGAAAAAAAACCTCCCGGCTTTATTATTGAAATAGAAATACATTAGCATAATTTGAGAACAATAGGAAAGCTTCTACTTGCATTCCTTTCTTTTTTTCCTCTTTCTTTTGAGACCATGTCTTAGTTAATTTTTTAATGTAATTTTTTTTAATCCCGGTTGCAAAACAACGCCTTTCCAAAACACAAAAGCATCAGTCGGACCGACCTGTGCGCGGGTAGAGTGATCAGTTCTTCTCCGGACTCGGGTTTGAATGCGATAATGGAGGTGAAAGCCTTGCGAGTGACAGCTGCGGATTCCGGTCTCGCTCTCCGAGGGTGCAGTGTGCCTGTGAGGAGTGCCCCTCAGACATCTGTCGCTATCACAATGCAGCCTGGCCCACCAGGGCTCCCTCTGCAATCTATAGCCTCCCCGAGTTTAACCCCTCCCCTCCCGCACACACCCTCTCAACTAGCACTTCAAAGCTGTAGGCTGCATCTTGTGACCGACGAGGATTATAATCAAACAGCGATGGTGAATTTCGCAAAGAGAAAATATGAGGAATCATCTCAGGGGTCCCCCGAGGGGAGTATCAGGGTAAAGATAAATAATGCATGGGAGGTGTCATGTCAGTGATATCGCAATTGCTTTGTAAACATACTAGCGGGGGGGGGGGATGTTAAAAGGTTTGTATTAGTTTTAGCAGAAACTCAAAAGACAAAAGCGAGCCTGCGGAATATTTGAACTAATCTCTTCAACTAAACTGGTCGACTCGGCGCAAATCACGTGGGTCCGAGAATTAATTAAATGAGATGGGGCTCTTTCAGATGCATGGAAAAAAAAATATTGACGGACACAGTAAAAATGTTTTTGCGAGATTTATGCGTTTTTTGATTTATTTTCTAGTCAATGCTTAAAGCGGTTATATTTTTGGGGATATAGCACCCTCTTCTGTAAAATAAGCATAATGCAAGCCAAACTTTTTTTTTCACAACAAACCTGTGTCGAGTCATTCTAAAAGTGAGATGAACGAGATTTAAGAAATAATGCTTTAACTATGACTATGACGCAATTACTCGGTTAATCTGACCCAAATTTTAACCCTTTCATTTTCAGCCTTAAGGATTGTTTTTTTTCTCTTTACCACAAATGAAAACAAACAACAGAATGCTGACTCTAATTCCAATATTGAAATCCTGAACCACAGGTGTCCAAACTAAGGCTGTAAAAATATTAAAATTTATCTCATCAATGATGATAGAAACCCTTGACGCAGCAGTATTTTTAAATACAGTATATAGGGACATTATGTAAATGCTCGCTTGATAGATATTAACTGTTTAATAAACATATATATATATATATATATATATATATATATATATATATATATATATATATATATATATATATATATTGATCTTGTTTTCTTGTTTTCGTTTGCTCACAATCGAAATCTTGTTCCAACTGTAACACACAAATCAGAAGCGCAATTTAAAGTTCAAAACCCGCGGCTAACGAGATTAGGCACATAACATGGATTAGGGTTGGGGTGTCCGAGCTATTTTATTTCAGGGCCGTATACAGAAAAATAGAGAAAAAATTATTATTAAAAATATTATATATATATATATATATATATATATATATATATATATATATATATATATATATATATATATATATATATATATATATATATATATATATGTCCGAGCTATTTTATTTCAGGGCCGTATACAGAAAAATAGAGAAAAAAATATTATATATATATATATATATATATATATATATATATATATATATATATATATATATATATATATATATATATATATATATATATATATATATATATATATATATATATATATATATGTATATATATATATATATATATATATATATATATATGTATGTCCGAGCTATTTTATTTCAGGGCCGTATACAGAAAAATAGAGAAAAAAATATTATATATATTTTTTTATTTTTTTCTCTATTTTTCTGTATACTATATATATATATATATATATATATATATATATATATATAAAATAGAGAAAAAAATATTACATATATATATATATATATATATATATATATATATATATATATATATATATATATATATATATATATATATATATATATGTATGTCCGAGCTATTTTATTTCAGGGCCGTATACAGAAAAATAGAGAAAAAAATATTATATATTTTTTTTTATTTTTTTCTCTATTTTTCTGTATACTATATATTTTTCTGTATATATATATATATATATATATATATATATATATATATATATATATATATATATATATATATATATATATATATATAATATTTTTTTCTCTATTTTTCTGTATACGGCCCTGAAATAAAATAGCTCGGACACCCCCACCCTAATCCATGTTATGTGCCTAATCTCGTTAGCCGCGGGTCTTGAACTTTAAATTGCGCTTCTGATTTGTGTGTTACAGTCGGAACAAAGATTTCAATTGTGAGCAAACGAAAACAAGAAAACAAGATCAATCTAGCATGTTTTCATTGCTGGAAGCAGGGCTGGACAGTGACAAAGGGGCAGCAGAAGCAAAGGCCGTGTTTCACATGATGCAAATGTTCTGGAATGCAATTCCTATGAGTTGAACCACAAACCCCTGGCTGTCACTCTGCTCCCACAAACATGGGAGTCAACATGCATGAGAACGTCTTGGAAATTTGCTAAATACACAAGCCGTGGTACGCTATCAAAAGCTAGACCAAATTTTGAAGCAGGCTACCGTGAGAGCTGTCTAGTTGAAACTGGAAATGATCCAATTTCACTTAATCTGTTCAAAGCATGTTATTCATAAATTACAAATCGTTCAGACTGATTAAATGCACTTGAATGGCAAGATATGATGGATCAGTGTGTCAACCTGTTGTAATTCGCACACCAGGATTAGTTAAGGCGTCATTTTATTGTACACTATGAATAAATTTGAATGTTATGCTATATTTACATAAATGAAACGCGATTAATCTTCCGCCTATGAATGAACTTTGATGCCTTGTAAAACCTTTCCCTTAAATTGAGCGTCTGTCTCAAATTGAAAATATTCAATTCACAAAGCCGAATGACGTCAGCGTCAAAGATTTTAAACCAACAAATAGCACCATCTACTGGATTCATTCCAGCAATGAAAACTAACGTGTTGGAACCGTCCGTTGAATTTTTTTTTTAAACTACAGTGGGCCCCCGGGTTACGAACTTAATCCGTTCAGCGGCTACGCTCGTATCTCGAACTGTTCGTATAACGGGCAATCCAAACCCATGTTAATTCGTGAATGCGTGCAACGCGTGCAAAAGCCTTAGGTATTAACATCACGACTGAACACATATATTGAGATTGTGTGACATAATCTACTGTACAATTGCATTAATTAACATATATAAAGGGAATTGACTTTTAGCTTTGGAATGCCGTGATCGGCACATTTAATTTCATGTCAGCTGTTTTTCCCTTTAGCTGTACAAACACTACACTTAAATGGTAATATATTTAGACACCGTGAGTGAGACAGTCACTGTGACGTTGTAAGACCAATAGCGTTCACGCTACTGCCACAAGTATCTTCTGATGTTATAGATGACGCATCTGCTGATTATGTTGACGCATTCAAGCGTGAAATATATTAATATACTCAAGGGCCGGCATGTCGGTGTCGGATTGCCCGTAGTAAGGCGAATTGTTTGTAAATCAGGGTGTTCGTAAGCCGGGGGCCGGCTGTATTATTAATTTTATATGCGGTATCTTTCATCTGTGAAAAGTTAATATGTTGTTTGAACTTACTTTGGTAACTAAATTACTCTTCAAGTAAAATTATTGCCACTCGGTGTCAATGACATCTCCCGTACTCAGGGCTCAGGTAACACCCAATCACAAGTCAGCTTGTGGACGTCACATGACCAAAGTCGGAAAACAGGTGAGTCATGATTTGTCGTTACCTGAACCTTGAGCTCGTTGATAATATTTTCGGTCGACAGCAAGTGGAAAAATGTTATTGTAAGCAAAACTTAATGTATTTCTCAAATTAATTTCAGACAAACTAGAACCTCTACTGCTGGAATCAGCTACAACACTTTAATAGTGTTCCCTCGTTTATCACGGGTTTACGTTTCCAAAAATACAAGCAGTAACTGAGATCCGCAGAGATATAAAGTTCTTTTGTTAAAAAGAAGCAAAATTGTCAATTTGATCAAAAATTGACTACATATCCAGCTAAAGTTTTACTCAGTTTTTCCCCCTTGTGTTTTATAACCCGGTGCGGCCTAAATATGGAAATGTCTCAAAATATACCAGTTCATTCTGCGCCTTATATCTAATCTGATGTGCCTCATCGTTCAAAAAATGTGGTACATTAAATTCCTATACATGTTTTTGTCTGGTCCGAAGAAGAAAAAATATCAAGAAAAATACTGAGGTAAACCTACTATAAATATGGTCATAATTAAACGAAAATGCATGAGGTTGCCTTTTTTAATGACTAAAATTGCTAGATTTTGTCTGCTCTTACTTTAAAAGAAGAAACATTCCAAAATCCACGATGAAGCCGCAATAACCGAACCGTGATGTATCGAGGGAACATTGCCTCTTAAATGTACAGTATTAACAAATCGATGTACTACTGTACTTCAAATAAGTATTTTCGCCCAATATTTTGTCAGCGTTCAAATAACAGGCAGGAGAAACATCCACCACCGACTGTACTTTTTGTGTTACAACTTTAACTCATGAATACTGTTTTTTCCATATGTTTATTTTTTTTATGTTTTAAATACAGTACGGTAAACAATGAGTTACGACGCAGACCCCGCTCCGGAGCGACATGCCGTACGGAAAATGGAACATACCCTTGGCCGCTTGGACTTGGGCGGCGCTAGTGGCGGCCAAGCGAAGCTGGGCCTTGCCTTTGTGCTCGGTCGCACAGAGAGAAGATGGCTCCCGTTTTGGAGAAGCAACTCCCGGGCGTAGCCGGACCCGGCGACAACAACAACGAGGAGGAAGAAGGGCTCGATCTATGGCAAGTTGGCCTTTTCTTTTATCGGGGGAACAACTGTTAGCTTCTGCGGGGAAAAGGACACCCTCCGCCGGCATGCTCGATCACCACTTTGTTTGCTTCCCAGCAAACACCGGCCAAAGCTACTGTTAGCCTTGTTAGCTAATTTATGCTAAAGCTACATTTAGCCCCGGCTAATAAATTGAGGCTGGGCGACAAGTTGGCTAGCGTTTTTTTTTGTTTTCGTCTGTTAACAAGTCTTAACTATTTAGCATTTTATCTGACACACATACAAAGGGATACTTTCAATCCCTTTGCCTATTTAGATGCCTACTGCTTGTTAGCGGATGTTTTTTTTCTTTCTCAGTGTAAGACAAGGCACTGCTAAGCTAACTGCTGTCATTTGTGGGATACAACAAGCTAACAGGAAGCTAACGCCTTCACATTACTATCAGCTAGTAGAGATGACATCATTAGTTTGTCAACCTGAGAATAGAGCGAAACAAGTCTTTATCTGAATAACAGCTAATTTTTAGTGTAAACCTGTTGCATATGAACTTCAAAACATATTTTTAAAACTAAAATATATTTGCAAATTGACAGAAATGTAACCCACTCTCACTCTCCATAGGACCTCAATATTGAGTGATGTTTCGACCCGTTCAAGTTCAAAATTGCCATCAGGAAAAAACATTCTGGTATTTGGTAAGTGTTTCTGAAGCTATCATTGTGGAAGACCGAATTAGCAGCTTTGGGCTTGTGTTTGTGGTTACAACGCAGAAGGGAGTGGAACTCTGTCGGGCATGTTTTTCTTCTCTAGTTTTGAGCTTTGAAAAAAAGTATCATGCATTGATTCAGCTTATGTTCATTTATCTAATCAGTTCATTTAAATGTGTCCATGCTTTTATTTATTTTTTCTTGAGAGGGTCACATTTGGAAAATTGAAAGTGTGAAACAGCCACTTTGAACTTTTCAAATACCCGCATATCTCTCTATAATGAAAATATCTGTGATTTTCAGAAGATTTGGGTTTTTTTCACGACCCTGTAACCCACTAAAAATACCAGCCCCTGCCCTGCACAGCAGCTGAACCCATCTCTACATTCAGAATTAAAACAGGAGCGATCATTTTCAAGAAGCAACTTCCGAGTCATTAAAGTGAACTAATAAATTTGTAGAAATAGGTGGAGGAAACCATCTTAATTATAAAAAAATATATTTTTAGTCTCTATGATGTTATGAAGACAAACGTTGTCACTACATGAGTTATAAATAGTTAACATCTGGAATACCCCTGCAATATATCATACAATGTTTTTATTAAACGTCGTGGGCAGCTTGAAAATAGACAGCGCTGCAAATGGCTATAATTTAGCGAGCCCTGAGTTAGCTGATGGTTACGTTGTCTTCTAGGGGAGGATGGATCAGGAAAAACGACACTCATGTCCAAACTTCAAGGTGCTGAACACAACAAGAGAGGAAGAGGGTTGGAATATCTCTACCTAAATGTACATGATGAAGACAGGGATGGTGAGTTCATCTGTCCTGTAGTCGTGTTAATGGTACATAGCGCGTACTCATATGGATTGTTTTCTTTTGGCAGACCTTACACGATGTAACGTGTGGATCCTGGATGGAGACCTCTACCACAAAGGCCTGCTCAAGTTTGCAGTTTCCGCTCAGTCGCTATCAAATTGCCTTGCTATGTTTGTTGTGGATATGTCGCGGCCCTGGACCATTATGGAGTCACTGCAGAAGTGGGCCAGTGTCCTGCGTGACCATCTGGACAAACTGAAGATCCCTCCAGAGGACATGAGAGAAATGGAGCTCAAGAGTAAGTCAAGTCTGATTTTATTTTATCTATCCACGTTTGGTGTCTTTTTTTCTTCTTCTAAGGGCCTATCAGAATCCGGATGTCATCGAGCGTACAGTTTACTTAACATGCAAACAGTGAAATATAAAGTCAGATCGCTTTGCGTCTCAGCATCTGCATTATAATCCACTTTTTTCATACAAATACCAAAGTCTGGTCTTTGGGTCAGCAGCACTCGTTTATTTTACCATGTGTGAGTAAAAATGGCGGTGAAAATGAAAGAAAGAGAAAGTGGAACATAGGACCGAAGTGAAGTGTTGACGATTGTCATCACAGTTTCTAGATTCGTCGTTTTTCCTGACGTCAGAGGCCCGTGATCCTCAGCAGTGTGTTCTGGCCACGGGCAAGTTCTGCATTTCACCAATGAGACATGCACAGAAGATGTTCTACTGTTAAAATAAGATATAGTCACATTCAGCTCATGAACAGCTCTTTTCTATTGAGAACAAATGAGGCTCTTTGTACTAGTTAGTTAAGGCCACATGGATTTTAAGAGTCTGCATTTCTGCTTTCCATGTAGTTTTGATCATTTGTGCGGCCAGAACAACGCTGTTAGTGCTGGTACATTTTCTTGCTGTCAACTTTAACTGACGACACACATAGTACTTTTGATAAATACGATTTTCCACCTCAAAAAACGGTGACAAATAATTAAAAAATAACACCTTCATATGTGACTGTAGCACTTTTCCTTAAAACTGTATGAAAATATGGGAACCTCTCATTTTTAGTTTCTCATTTGAAAACCCCCACAAGAGAGCATCTGATACTGGCCATAGCGAGTACCTGGTATTGAAACTCAGTGATCCCTAAAATTAACAGTGAACAAAATACTGTTTTTTTTTTTTAATTGTAGAAAGTAAAGTATTCCTTTAATATCTCTAAATTGTTTTGATTTTGTGTAGGATAGTAAAAAAGTGACTTCACAATTAACAATATGCATGTAACCTACAATATTATTGCATCAATGTTAAAAAAGAAATTAAAAAAAAAAGTCATGCGATGCTCTCATCAGTATTTGAGTTAATGATACCCTCCAAAAAGATTCATTTCTAGTACACTTTTGTGATATACCCATTTGGGCTTTGGATAACAAAAATCCTGTAGCAATAACCAAATATTGCATGAACATTATTTGGAAGAAATGATCATTCAACATAGACATGGAAAGATAGCAAAATAATTTCCCGGCATGAAATTCTTGTCTTGAAGTGAGACTGAGTCACATGATATTTTGGTACATGTGCACGAGGGAGAGAGGCTGGACGTTTGCGCGAGTGGCTCCAATCCAATAGCTCTTGCAGCCCTCTTGCATCATGGTCCCCTCCCCTTTCCACTGTAGTGTCACGGATGTTGCTCTGGTGAATTTGCTCTGCGGGCAGGACGCCTCGAAATTGGCTACTGGATTTTTCTAGTTAAATCGAAGGATCAGTTTTGAAAGTAAAGTCAGACCTTGTCAAAGCGATTTTACTCTTTTCTCCTGGAAAGTCTGAAATCATGTTCTACTGATTAGAAAAATTTAAAAGCATGTCAGATATGAACAACTTTTCATTTTGGGATACACAGAGGCAAAATGGCCACCCGTTTTGGATGAAACAAGTCGACAGGATTTTGCTGCTTACATCATAGTCCACAAACACAGTAGTAATCAAAATGCTGGTGGGGCTACATAGAACATATTTTCTAAAAAAAATAAAATAAAAACATTTTGGAGTTGACTTACACTTGAATTCAGATTTCTCCCTCAGCACTCTGTGAAATTCTGCCTATTTCAGTAGCAACAAGACCTCCCTCCAGGATGGAATATTTCCCTACTTGTTGCCCCACATTCTAAATCCCATGTTTGAAAGTCAAGGAATTGGCTCTAAAATGCAAGTTAATCTTATGTCGCAGGCCGTCCCTTGCTACATTCCAAAGCTCCCGAGGAAGTAGGCCAAGGCTTCCTGCATCTAGACACACATACACTCACACACTGACTGCCAAAGGTCTTTAACAGCTGGAGTTGCAAAAACAAGGATGCCACCTTTCTATGGGTGTTTATAATGATTAAAGAATGTCTTGGTACAACGTGGAATTGCAGCAACATTTGCGATATTTGAAAATGTGCTTATTTTTAGCCGCGTATGCCATGACCTTTTAATTGTTATTGTAAATATGATGCTAGCTTAGCATTGTGCAAATACTGGGAAATATTCTGGCAGTGACTTTTTGGGGAAAAAAATCGTTAAATATGGTCATTTCCTTTTAGAACAAAATACCATATTTCAAAATAAGTTGTCCACTCCCAGGTTTATATTTCAGATTTTTAAGATGTCCTTTTTATGCTTTCAACGGTTTATTTCCGCTTGTCCTTGCGTTTAGTGGTGAAAGCTTTCCAGGAGTACACTGAACCAGAGGATGGCACTCCTGCCTCTCCGCAGCGACGGGCCCTGGCACCGGGCGAGGACGAGGCGGTTGTGTTACCACTGGGCGACAACACGCTCACGCACAACCTCGGCATTCCAGTGCTAATAGTTTGCACAAAGGTAAGAAATCCCCAAAGTTTCAGTCTCTTTATGTTAATAAAATCACAGATTATGACATCTTTTTCGTTTTTACCACAAGTCAAAATGAAGAATAACAAATCTTTTAAGGTATATTATTTTACTGGTAACCAAAATTCAGGTGAATTAAAGATTTTTCCTCACGTTGCCCTGGAAAATCTTTTACATTTCTCTGCATTAAGCCAAAATAGCTCTTTATCATCTTGGCACTGTCTTCCATTGCTGCTTTTACAAACGGGTTTTTAAACCTCCGTAAGGAGTCATTCACTTCCCAGTGTGAAATCTGTTCTTCCCCACCAGAACATTTGGACGCAAGCTCTTACTTGGCTGCGGTGCTTTTTGATGGACTCGCCTGTATTAAAAAGGAGCTATTCTTCCTTGGTCGGCCTCCAGGCAAAGACTTGAGCTGAAGTTACAAATGCTCTCTATCAGCAGGCCTTCACATGCTAGCAGGAAACTCAAAATAGTGAATTTGCCATTTCTTTTTGGCCCTGTCTTTTTGGGGCTCGTCATCATGTGTGTAGGGCTGAAACAAATCCTTGAGCAGTTCGAGTACATCTGTTTAAAAACATGCTTAATGCATTTTTTTTTCTTGCCTTGGACACCTGTGTGTGTGGAAAATAGTGACACCCAGGGCTAATCCTTGCATTGCTTACCCAATATTTTCTGGTAAAAATGAAGAAATGCTTCATTCAAGCTACAGACAGCTACATTCATCAAGCTACAGACGACTTTATTTGGCCAAATCCGTCTTAGGGACTGCAATAATGGCTTCACGAGGTGCGATCGTGGCCAAAATGAGCTCAAAGGGAGCTTCAGATGAGCAAAATCAGCTTAAGAGAGCGTGCTTGATGCCATTTCCTTGACTACACAGTATGGGTTACAGTGTGATGGCAGTGTACACAGAAAATCCTTGCACCACATAAATAGTCAAAAAAAAAAAAGGGAAAGTTCCACGTACCAATGGCAATACATTAAAACAATATATCCTATATCATTATGCTACTGTACTAGTTGTTATTTTTCACGTTTTTGTTTTTTTCCCTGAAAATCTTCAGTGCGACTCAGTCAGCGTATTGGAGAAGGAGCACGACTACAGAGAAGAGCACTTTGATTTCATCCAGTCCCACATCAGGCAATTTTGCCTACAATGTATCCTTTAAACTTTTTGTAAATGTTTCCCCTGATATGTCTTTTCTACTCCGCCTATCGTTTACCTTGACCCAATTAAACAGATGGAGCTGGTCTAATCTACACCTCAGCCAAAGAGGAAAAGAATCTAGATCTGCTTTACAAGTATATTGTACATAAACTGTATGACTTCCACTTTACCAATCCCGCCCTAGTCGTGGAGAAGGATGCAGTGTTCATGTAAGTAAAGTTAAAAACAACAAAAAGCGCTGTCCATTCTGTCCAGCTAAATTTTTGTTCAGGAAATGTAATGCTGATCACCGAGTACATTCGGGTGGCAAGTTCAAGTACAATGCAGTAAAAATGAACTCTTTGTTATATGCTCATAGTCCCTCAGGGTGGGACAATGACAAGAAAATCTGCATTTTGCACGAAAACCTCACATCAGTCAGACCCGAAGATCCGTTCGAAGATTTTATCACTAAACCTCCACTTCGAAAGGTTATGGCAGCTCATTACCGCCGGGCAAACGATCCGCTTTCTTCTGTTTTGTCATTAATATCTGAAGGTGTTTTATTTTCTCTTTCTTCCCAGCTGGTGCATGACAAAGAGATAAATGCGGAGGATGAGCAGGTCTTCCTCATGAAACAACAGGTACGTTTTGGGGCAAAGTTTAGAGGAGTTCTAGAGCTACTTGCGTTGCGTTTGCTTTCGTTGCGCAATTAATTCCGAAACAATGTTTTGGTTTCGCAGTCTTTGTTAGCCAAGCAGCCCGCCACACCGACAAGAGGAGCTACCGTAAGTCACGTCAGCAGAGCTCCAGAAAGGCTATCAGGCCCGCCGGCTCCTTTCTCCCTAGATCACCTCAGCTAACCGACGGCATTGTGTGTCTGATTTATGCGAGGCAGGAATCTCCAGGACGGACAACGTCAGGTTCTCCGAGACCAGCGGGACGTGCCGGCCAGACCGCTTTGAGCGGCGGTTCCCCCATGGCTGCCGTCAAAAAGCCTGACGCCAACATGAAAGGTAAAGAAATTGTTTCTGCTCAAGCGCCATGATGATGGACAACATTTTTTGCTCCTGGAAAGCTGGGTCATGATCAACTTTCCCCGATTTACTCGAGCACCCAGGACCCACAAGAGAAACATTTTTATCACTGCCGTTCCAATACCGCCCCCCAGAGGTAGTTAGCAAAACATTTTTCACTTAAAGGGAGTGGCGGTAGTCTTTATTTTGTTCATTATTAAGTTGATGTCAAAATATCTTATGTATAATTTATACTTTTAGAAAAGTATTTTGCCACTTGCTGTTGCGTTACATGCAGTTTGTGGTGCGGCTTGATCACATGACCAAACCCAGAAACCAGGTCAGCAGTGATTGGCTGTTACCTGAGCCATGAGCACATGTGATGTCATTTTCAACTGACAGCAAGTGGCGAAATATGTGTGTGTTTTTTTAGGGTATTAATTGCACATGCGCTGGCTAATTAAGTGGCCGTGGGCAAATTCTCTTCCATCCTCCATAGAAAAGACATGTTTATTGATTTACATTTTTCATCACTAATTACAGCAGGTAGGAAGCTCTTCACAAGATTTGGTCAAGGCAAATATTTAAAATTTTTACTGAGAATAACAGATTTTGTTGTTTCTGGTGGACATGGATCCCCCTTGCTTAAGACAATAGGCGGCAATTTCTTGCTGAAAATTTTTCAAATCGTGTCAAGTCGCGTGCCTGAAATATTTGACAGCTTTTACGTAACATTTCGAGTCAAGCGTTGGGTATGGACCTTGACGCTAAAGTTGGCCGCACCTTTTATCCGCAGCAGGAGCTGCCACCGAGGGCGTATTGGCCAACTTCTTCAACAGCCTGCTGAGTAAAAAGACGGGGTCCCCGGGGAGCCCGGGAAGCGGCGCTGTTGGAGCTGGAGTTCAAGGCTCTGCCAAAAAAACAGGTACAAATGCATTTTGCCGGTCTGTGCGCGTGTGTGTGTGTGTTGTCGGAGTGTTTTCCTTTATAGCAGATGCAGTGTTAGATAGACAAAATATTTGCCATGCGCAGTTTTACCTCCACAGCCTGAACACGAATGTTAAAGAGATTTACGAAATATCTCTGCTGATCTTCTGTGATGTGAAGAAAGGTGTAACAGGCCTGTATGAACCAAAATTCTATTTTCAATGTTGCTTTACATTCCGCTGCTGTTTTAAGTTGCTCTACTAACTGTTTTGACTTTGTTGTTGTTGTTTTTTTTCCCCTAAATACGTTGAATATAACTAATGGTAAGAATTAGGGATAGGACGAGATGCAAATCCCACAGGACGAGACGTCTCATGAGATAGGAGATTTTGGAAAATGTTGTTATACAAAATAACACCTAATATGAGTTATTTTATATGAATATGAATTTTTTTCTTTTATAGCACAGACTGCAAGGTCATTGTCAATCTCGCGGTAGTCAGGCTCGCTGCTTATGAAAGCGGCACTTGCTGCGCAAATCAAAATTGCTCAAAAGCATAACAATCGAGAATAGAACATTGGAAAAAGAAATTAAAAAATTTGAGCCCTTTTACAGAAAATTTCTACATTTTTTTTAAAGGTTTGTCAAAATAGATTGCCTTTTTTTGTTTTAAAAATGAAGATAGGAAATAAGAACCTAAACTAGTTTTTTTAATTTTCATTGAAGTTGAGTCCGTCCAAAAGTGATCAGTAGGAACGGCAACATCACTCACTCGTCTATTAAGCTGACTGTAAAGTCCTTCAACTGCTATATTTTTTTTTTGAGGTTTTACTAAATGCTAAGACACTGTACAATAAAACATCAGTGTAATTAAGTCATTATATTATAATTTCACAACAAGGTTGCGTAGTTTATATCGAGAGTTGAGACTCCGGAGCAACCTTATGCGTTGTAGAGACGTAAAAGTCCTGCGCGTAGCCTCCCACCCACCCAACCCTTAAAAAAAAAAAAAAAAAAATAATGCATCTCAGGAAAGGTTTATCTCATGGCGTTCTTCTTCCCATTCCTCATAAGAAAGCAGCGACCGAATTACAGAAAACAAAATGCATGGCTTACCAACCTGTAAAATGTCCCTCGTTCTCCAGCTTTGAGGACAATGCATGCGCGGATTTTTTTTTTTTTTTTTTCTGCATGCCTGGATCGCAGCCTTTCAGCACGCCAACCTCCGTTCACCTGCATGCGTTTCACGAGCGCGCACGGAAGCTACAGGAGATTACGTTTTTTGCTTTTGTCTCCCCTTTTGTTCCAAGGGCAGAAGCCGGGTTTGACTGACGTCCAGGCCGAGTTGGACCGAATGACCCGCAAACAGGACCCCCTGGTTTCAGCCAACAACCTACCGCCGCAGACTGAGAACGAAGCGTGAAGTCCCATCAAAAGAGCCGCATTGTCCACCGCGTTAATAGTGGAAATTCAAGTATTCACGTGAGCATACGCAATTGAGCAAATTCCCAAATTTCTTTGTCGGAAAGCTGCGCCAAAATCCTTTTCGGAGAGCGAGAAACGTTCAAGGGGGTGATAGCGCAGAAGACGCCAAACGCTCTCCGCTTTTTGTTATACGCCAAGGATGTCTTTGGAGAGGTTCGTAGAAATGTGCGCGCCCACGCCGGCGCGAGCCTGCCACGCCGGGTTGAAGGCCTCTCGATAGCTGAGATGTATTTAAAAAAAGAAGAAGAAAAAAAACACTCCCGAGTCCCGAGTGGGCGCGAGAGCGAAAAGCCTCGGGCTCATCTTATCTCCCGGAAAGAATTGGCTCGGAATCCAAAGCTTATTCCAACTTTTAATTGTATTTGTCATGGAAGTTCATCGCGAACAAACACGTCGGGCTCCTGCCAATGTATTTATCCAACGTCGCTCCTTTTTTCTTTGCGCGCACGATTTAAGGAAAGGGTCCCGACGCAACCCGCCGCCGACGGCATCGGCCGAGTCATCTCCAAGGAATCTGTAAATACCTTAGCGGGAAAAATCCCTTCAGGTTTTTATTTCGTGTACATACAATTGTTTTCCAAATCTCGCCAATTGCCTCTGACTAACTCAAGTTGGCACTTGACAAGGCTTCGAGGCTCCGACAGAAGATTTTCTTTAGCTATAGGTGTGTATATTTGGGAAGGGGGGGGGGGGGGCAGCATCTTTCCTACGGTTACTCCCAAAAGTGCCTGTTCATGCTACAGCCGAGGGAATGAATGCACTGTAGTAACGCCGCTTCAAAGCTTTTAGTCCACTTCCTCTCATCCAAATAATTTATTTGTGTTTTGTGCGTCGAGCCTGCGGCCGCTGTTACGTCGTTTGTTTTGGGCAAACGAAAACGCGGCCTCTTTGATGTTCCCCGGAGAAGAAGGATCCAACTTAAGGGCGAAGGTTAATGTACCCCAAAAGTTGCCTCATCGCGATTCCCTCTTTCTGCGTTTTGCTTACATATCGTCCTCCACTTCTCCGCCAAAACATTCCGTTTCTACCTAAGGATGAGAAGACTCACCAGCGCCGCCCTGGTGGAAACCGGTTTGTTCAGTCAACCGCTCCAGTGCCCTAAAATGACCTTTGCCTTCGAATGACACCCTGCCTTCACAGCATATTTTTCCTACTAAGTACGTTGTACTTATTCAAACAGTCTGCAATCTTTTTTTTTTTTTTTTAACTCAATTTTACACAACACATGTTAGGTGTGAAGAAAACTGCTGCTTGGTTAGAGAAAAATGAGCAGAAAAAAGACACTATGAATTGGATAGAGAGGCCTAATATTTTCCATCACCATACATACTGTCCCTCTTTTCTTTTCCGTAAACAATTTTAAATACTACATTTCTATCCAGGAAGAGCATAATCTCATCCAGATGAATTATTTGGCAATCTGATAAGATTTGAGAAGATACAAACTGCACACTGATGACGTTGGATCGCAAAGAGGCCGCTTTAGTTCCTTTGCGACTGGGTGGCAAATGCGGTAAATGAAGCACACTTCCAACACAACCAGGATCCGAAATGTTGAAATAAGCACTTTTCAGTGGACTCTTCGATTTCGTTGTTGCAACAGCTCAAGACACAGAATGCATACTTTTGTTTTTTTTTGCCTTGTTTTGCTTCAGTAGTGAACAGTGTTCTAAATCTGCATTTTCTGCATGCATATTGGAAGGTCCATCCCTCTACATTTATGGACGCCCTCATTGTTTTTTTTTTTTTTGCCTGTTATGTTTACAACCAAGCCCCCCCCTCCTCACACTCACCCTAACCCTAACTACGGTTATGTCCATTTGACATTTTCAGCGTTCAAATGTCACTCCAAGCGAACAGATTTCTGGCCACACTTGTTAGAACTGTAAAATTAGGTAAAAGGAATGAAGTGCTCACCTGCTGCTTGATTCCATAATTGCACGTTGTTTTTTTTCTTTTGTGATGACTGGATGTCTTTCCCAACATCGAATATTGTTCGGATGTAACTTTTGTACTCTGGCTTCAGTTGAAGCCGACCGAGGCTTGACAACTTGAACCGATTGCCTTTGACCACTAACGGCGGTCCTCATCTTCTATGAGAGCTACAAGCTTCTGCTTCTCAGTCCCTTTGTATTCAGGATATCAAGATATTAGAAGCATTCGAATGGCTGCTTTTTGTGTACTGAAATAATTCAGAATTTGATTGTATGACTTTTAACATAACTGTAGCCTCCAAGCTGCCATGCGGATTCTCGCTTCTTGTGCCGACAAAGATGAGGAAAATGCTTATCAAATTCCCCGGCTTCAATAAAACAATGAATCCAACTGTGGTGGTGTTATCCTGATTATGGTCGTGATTGCTGGAACATCACCTTCATAATAGCCGTGTGATTACAGTAGCAAACTTTTTTAAAAGAAGTACAAATATGACAAATTCAGTCTTCCCTAGTTTGAGTTTTTTTTTAATATAATTCTGTTTACAATGTATTTTTTCCTTTATAAATTCTTTATCCTTCATAAACCCTTTTTTCATTATACGTATTGTTTATTCCAATCAGTATTTTTTGTTTTTAATATGGTAATTGTTTATACATTATTTCTTTAAAAGCTTTATTGCTTCTTTTCCTAATTTACGACTGATTATTTTCTATTGTGCAATATTTCTTCATAAAACCGTGAAAACCTTCACGCAGTTAATATTTGTTTTCAAACGTATAAACTTTTTTTCACGTTTTTTTTTTTTAACTACGCCTTAATAATTAAAACATTCCAGAAAAAAAGTACACTTACGTCTAAAACCAAATAATTAACTGCCATTTATCTGTTGGCTTTATCTGGTCTTTCTATCAGTGTTTTCCTATCTTAAAAAATTGCTTTGCGACATACTGTATTAAAATTTTAACATCAAATCTACAAGGTAGTAAAGCACTAGTTATTCTTTCATAGTCGAAGAAAATTTCGCGTCGCCTTGTGTTTTGGGCCCAAATTGTCTTTGGCGCATCCTTGGTGGAACCCGAAACTGGCGGCGAGTTTTGTGGAGTTTGTGGGGGCGGAGACATGTCTGCCCCGGCCCCCGCATCCACAGGGAGCTTAGCCGAGCCGAGCAGCTTCAGTGCGGCTTGCCGCTACCCCGACAACAGGCCTCAAGTTTAAGCTAGCGAGTTCCCCGAGATGGCTTTGTGTTTTTCGTTCGGAGAACGAACCCGCTCTTCCCGGTAGGCGTGTTTTTTTTCTTCCCTCCGGTGTTCGCGGCGATGTGAGTGGAAAAAAAAAAGTCAGCCGCCTAATAGAGCTCCAAGTGCTTCCTCCGTGGGAGCGAAGCGACAAGCAGGAAACAGCCCGGGGTGTCGACCTCTTTACCCCCCCTTAACCCGATACCGCGTCCCGGCGGGACAGCCGTGAGAAGTGGACCTTTCCGTTCGTTCCTCGTATCGATATGGAGCGAGTTGGGCTTTTTGACGCATAGACACAACCGAGCTCATTTTCTTTTCTTTTTTTTTTTCTTTTTGGTGGACTTTACAAGTTTTTTCGGTATCGAGGGGAGCCCGCTATGAGGAGCACGGAGGAGGCGGAAGGCTTGGACGGCGAGGCCTCCAACACCTCCATGATCTCGGGGGCTAGCAGCCCCTACCAGCCGACCACCGAGCCAGTCCACGCGAGGAACGTTTGGGGCGGCATTCGGTGCGATGTAGACTACCTCAAGTCTTACTTTGGTGTTTTAAAAGCAGTCGAAGTGGTAAGTTGTCTTCTTGTGTCTTTTTGGACTGTAGTCCACTCAAGGTTTGGACAATGCTCCACAAAAGTGGAAGGACGTGCCGTTTGTTCGCAAAGTAGTCACTAACATATGGTCACCGTGGATTTAAACTGCACAGTCGGTGTTCAAGCGATAAGACTAAATAGTTCCAGATTAAGGATTAAATACAGAATAAATGTTATAACGTATTTGTAATGAGCTATGGCTTCTTTGAAGTCTTCATTTGGGTGATGGTCATGCACCTGTCTGAATTTACTTCCCCGACACGTCTTCTTTCAACCGGTGAACAAAACACAAAAAAGATGGCAAAAAGTTCGGTTGCTTAGTGTATGTAAAGTGATTCTCAAAGGGTTACGCGATGGTTTCTGCAAGCGTATTAGCAAATTTAACAGGGATGCCACTTTTCAAATTGAGAGCAAATCAACTGGAAGGAAATAACTCATTGCAAATTTATCCTATAAAACGAATGATGTGACCCAGTCTTTTTTGTGAAGTTGAACACAATGTTCTACTTTTTCAAGTTAAGAGCTAGTTAGTTGGAACATCTAATTTTAATCATGTTCATTCCGTTGAGTGCCATGCTTCTCAAACGGGGCTACGTGAGACTTTTAATAGATTTTCTGCAGGTATCAGCACCTACAGTTTAATGTATTTTTTTTTACAGCAACAGTAATCATTAGCATTTCAAATTAAGAGCAAATGAATCGGAACACGAGGCAACTTGTTGATAAATTGTATACCAATAATCCCTTTTCAAAACATTGTATGCATTTAATTTGTTAAATTTTACACAGATGTGCATTGTCATTTTAGTGACAGGTTTCTGTCAGACGAGACCGGAATGTAACAGGAATGCAGCTTTCTTTTTAAACTGAAAACAAACGAATTGGAACATAACTCAACCCATTGCTTGATTGTGTACTAATAATGAATCGTTTGCACAAAATCATATGCCTTTATTTTGTTAAGTTTTACTCAAATGTAAAGTTTTCTGACAGATGAGCCAGAACTAAAACATGTAGCAGGAGCTCATCTTTCTTTTCAAATTAAGAGCCAATTAATTAGCACATAAAGCAACTTAGTGCTAAATTGCCTCCTAATGATTCTTTCGCAGGACAATGTGTACCTTTATCTTACGTTTTACGCAGATGCGCGTGATGATCGACGACACAGTTTTTCCGCCGCCGAGCCAGAATGAAAACACGATGTAACAAGAATACAGCTTTTCAAATGAGTCTTTTTTTCTAGTTTCATTACAAGTACACTAATAAGTTGCTTCATGTTCCAATCGGTTTGCTCTTAATTGAAAAAGAAAACATATTGAGGCTGGCATGGCACGAAAAAGCCACTACAAGTACTTTATCCGAACGATGTCCTCTTCAGCTTGGATACAGACTTTCCCGTCGAAGCGAGTCGTAAAGTCGTCTCCCTGACGAACGAGGACACTTGAACGCCTCCCAAGTTTGCGTTTGGTGAAGCCCGCGAGTCTCTGCGCCAGATGCTTTTTCTTCCTTAGCCGCCACTTTTCACCGCTTTAAAACTTGATGCTCTGACAGACTATACTGTATTGTATAAACACAGCCCCCCCCCCCCCAACCCACCCCCCAGCGTCTTGTGTCACATGAAACCTGACGGTGTTTTTTCCTAAACAAAGCCCAAGTGATATTCCGACCACTCTCCATTCACTCTGGAATTTTATTCCACTAATCATTCTGCTGAAGGGCGTCGTCCCTCTGGGAAATTTTCCCCCCCAGAGAAGCGCGAAATATTTGGGGATTTGGTCTGATTTATTCAAGTTTTTTATCAGATTTTTTTTGGTAGAATTTCTATGTGTATTTTTTCAGGGACTCCAAAAAAATAAATCGCGTAACATTATCTGCTTTAGTTCTTCCTCGACTGCCAAAACAATGCGTCAGGAACAATAAAGGCAAATCACGTGTTGCAAACGTAGCAATGAGGTGTTTCGTCTTCCAATTCATTTGCTCCTAATTTGAAAAGAGAATGTACTGTTCAACTGTAGAAGTTAGATCATTTCACATTTTCTTTATGTCTGACTGCCAAAAAATGCGTCACAAACAATAAAGGCGAATACGATTTTGCAAAGAAGTCACGTGAACACAATTGAGCAATAAGTTGCTTCATGTTTCAATTGATTTGTTCGTAATTTGAAAGTAAAATGTACCGTTCAACTCCAGGAGATAGGTCGTATCACATTATCATCTTTGTTTCTCTCTCGACTGTCAAAAAATTGCGTTTTTATGGTTGCTTCATATTCCAATTACCTTGCTCTTCGTTTGAAAAGAAACCTACTGTTCAATTCCAGAAGATGGACCGTATCACATCAATTTGCTCTCAAGTTTTTGGCAAATTTTTGTCGTTAATGACCATGTCCACACATATAAAACTTAAGAAAATAAAGCCATACATTTTGCAAGAGTCACCAGACAATTTAGCACTAATTTGCCTCATTTTCCAATCAGTTTGCTCTTAATTCTAAAAGAAAATATGCACTGTTGCTGTCACACTATTAAAAAGCATTACATTAGATTTTCTGATACCTGCAGAAATCTTGTTGAAATTTCACGCAGTCCCATTTGACTGCTCATTATAATAAGATGTTCCATTTAATTTGTCCTTAATTCGGAAAGAAAACATAACGCGCAACTTTTGAAGATCTGATTTCTAATTTAACAATAATTTGCTTCATGTTCCAATCAGTTTGCTCTTAATTTGAAAAGAAAACATATATTGTTGCTGTCATGGCATGAAAAAGCATCAAATTAGATTTGCTGATACCTGCAGAAATCCTGCAAAAATCTCCTTAGCCCCATTTGAGAATTACTGCTCTAGATGGAATGAAGTTTCCAGATGGTCTCAAATGTCCATGAGCGCTTCCTGCTTCGAGAGACATTGCGGTGGCTTCTGGTTGAAATGTGACTTATTCAGCTCTGGGAAGGAGAAATCAAGAATGTTGGGCATGCATGTGGGGAGAAATGTATGCCATAGACTTTACACTATATTCACCTTCCACTTGGTGTAATAGAACCTGGACAATTTCCAGACTGGGAATTGCTGCTCCAGCATTCTTGTGTGGCCATTTTTTTCGACAATCTTTTTTTTTTTCTTTGCTCAAACAATGATTCTCACATCAAAGCAGCTTTTGTGTGAGCTTGTATGTACGCAGACTTTACAAGATGATCCATGACTTGAGTTTTGTGGCCCCGCCTTGTCCTCCTCCCGTTTGGCAGTTGGACACCTGCTCGGCTGCGAGACAGGGACTTTTGGGGAAGTGACGCTTTTTCTCGAAGAGACGTGACCTCATCCCTAAACATTTGCAGCCTTGCACTTATGTTTGGGTGGAACCCCGAGACAAAAATTGCATCCAACTTCACGCTTTGACAAGTTGCGCTAACTATATTTGCTCATATTTGTCGGCGTTTAGAATGAGTTTTGACGGAAACTTGCACCACTAATGACTGAGTATCCATATAAACCTAAAAAAAACATTATACAACCCGTGATGTCTACCATATTTATTCCTGTTTGTGATGCATTTTCATAATTTATAAATCTGCCGACTTGACCGCAAACGAGACCATTTTTTTGCATTGCTGTTTACTTTGGTCTTCCACTTTGCATATTTTCTCGTTTCAGCCACATTTCCCGACAATTTACTCTGTAGAACTAACAATCAAAAAATCGACATTAGCTATGGCTGACTTCGTACATATTTACATAAAAACACATATGGAACAGACCAATTTGAGCTGTTGCTTCTGACGTTGGCGTTGTTTAGCAATGACATCACACAGGAAGCACTTCGCATGACCCCAAACTAAACTTATGGAAACTTACATGCTCAAAATACTGAAAACAGATAAAGAAAAATTATTGCTCCTGTGGACTTGTAAATGATTACCGGATCACTGAAATGTAAAATAAAAACATACAATATAAACGTCCTAAAAAGGTGTATGTGTGTGTCTCTCTCTCTCTCTCTCTCTCTCTCACTCTGCACTCATCACTTGAAAGAATGTGCTTTTTTAGTGTCAACTAATCTTTCCGAGTACTCTGCATATTGTGCGTTCTTGGAATTTTTAATTCACCACAGTTGCCCCCCCCCCCCCCCCCTCCAGGCCACACATACAAGCTTGTCTCCCGCTTAACCTTTATCCAAGTTCAAACTTCATTGTTAGACGGCGGCAGACTCGATCGAGGCAGGATGTTGCGTTTGTGTTTTTCTTGGTCCTGTTAAGTGTCTGGGATTTGGAACTCACTCACCCACTCAGTAATACGCTTGCGGTTTTACCGGGCCTTCCGTGGCAGACGAGTACCGAAAACGCAAAATTCTTCCCATACCGTGGTCTGTTGATGTCTTGGCTGACGGAATGGACTCATACCGCGGGTTGATGGTCCGGCTTCTTGTCTATTCATACCGCAATCTCTTCACCGTCAAGACAAACCACAATTTCTGTGCAAACATTCCCCAATGTCCTTGAGAACACTTGCGCTAAAAAAAAACCTGCCGAAAACATGCAATGCGTACAAACGGACATGAGCTTGATATGAAATATATGGTCAATAATTAGCTCGTCAGTACAGGATGTGGTTAGCCAATGAAATTGAAGAATGTGTAACTTGGGACAGCAACATTTTTTTCCATTTTGGGTACCAATTTGATACAAACATTAAAAAAGTGCATCAATTACTTTTTGGTGCGAATGTAATTCAATTAGCAATCACTTTGGAGTTTGTAATTGATCACTTTAGGCAGTAAAGTTCGAAAGTAAATCATTTACTTAGCACTTAACTATACAATGTAATTGATTACCTTAGTAAGTAAATTCCTTTAGTAAGTAAATGATCACTTTAGTACTTAATGTCTTGAAATATTCAATTATTTTAGCTACTTTCAATTCCTTTTGAGATTCGGAGCTTTGGGTATTAAAGCACTAAAGTCATTGATTAGCGCTTACATACTCAAATTGATCAACTTAGTAAGTAAATTACTTTAGTAAGTAAATGATCACTTTAGTACTTAATGTCTTGAAATATTCAATTATTTTAGCGACTTTCAATTCCTTTTGAGATTGGGAGCTTTGGATATTAAAGCACTAAAGTCATTGATTAGCGCTTAAATACTCAAAAGTAATTGATTAACTTAGTAAGTAAATTACTTTAGTAAGTAAATGATCACTTTAGTTCTTAATGTCTTGAAATATTCAATTATTTTAGCTACATTCAATTACTTTTGAGATTGGGAGCTTTGGATATTAAAGCATTAAAGTCATTGATTAGCGCTTAAATACTCAAGGTAATTGATTAACTTAGTAAGTAAATTACTTTAGTAAGTAAATGATCACTTTAGTACTTAATGTCTTGAAATTATTCATTTATTTTAGCTACTTTCAATTCCTTTTGAGATTGGGAGCTTTGGGTATTAAAGCACTAAAGTCGTTGATTAGCGCTTAAATACTCAAAGTAATTGATTAACTTAGTAAGTAAATTACTTTATTGAGTAAATGATCACTTTAGTTCTTAATGTCTTGAAATATTCAATTATTTTAGCGACTTTCAATTCCTTTTGAGATTGGGAGCTTTGGATATTAAAGCACTAAAGTCATTGATTAGCGCTTAAATACTCAAAAGTAATTGATTAACTTAGTAAGTAAATTACTTTAGTAAGTAAATGATCACTTTAGTACTTAATGTCTTGAAATATTCAATTATTTTAGCTACTTTCAATTCCTTTTGAGATTGGGAGCTTTGGGTATTAAAGCACTAAAGTCGTTGATGAGCGCTTAAATACTCAAAGTAATTGATTACTTCAGTACTTGATTGCCTAAAATAATCAATTGCTTTAGTTCTTAATGACTTGAAGCAAGTACCTAAAGTGATCAATTGCTTTTGTTTACTAGAGAATTGCTGATTTTAGTCATTCTTTTCGCACCAGGCATTTTTTGCCCTTCCTGCTGATCACTTTGTACGAATTTACCCTACAAAGTGATAACGGGACATTTTTTGGTGCATCTTGAATTTGCGCATGTGCGTGTTTGGAACTGAGCCAGGACTTTGGTCTGTCTCCGTCTAGGTCCTGTCACTTATCGGGTTCATCTGCATAGAAACCATCATGATGTGTTCCCCGTGCAGCGGCGTGTATTTCTTCGAGTTTGTCAGCTGCACTGCCTTTGTGGTCACCGGCACGCTCTTGCTGATTTTCTGTCTCAACCTGCACACCAAGGTGCCCCACATCAACTGGAACCTTACGGTTGGTACACGAGTCGACAGAGGTTACCTATGCTTTGAATACAAGGGGGAATGTGCGAATTGGGATCCGTCCCATTTGGACCCAAATTGGGCTGTTTTTGATTGAACTGTTTTCATATACTGGCTTCTTTATTAAAACCTTTTTTGATGAAACATAGACCACCAAATTTCATCATTCTATTTTTGACCCAATTTTGGTTATTTTGGACCCAACCATATTTAGATTGTTGAGTCTCATTGACCCAAGAAGAGTCTGTCCCTTTTGGATCCACATCTGGTTATGATTGACACAATTGTGCTTAGAGACTGCTTACTTCATTTGGACCGACTCTTTGAATGAAATGTATAACTCAAAAATTGGGTCGGTCCCTTTGTTTTCAATTTATGACCCAACCATATTTATATTACGAGTCTAATTGACCCAAGAAAAGACTCAGTTGTGTTTAGCATCTGGATACTTCATTTGGCCCAACTTGGATGACCTGCATCACCTAAAAACTGGGTCACTACCTTTTGCTCCCAATTTTTGTTATTTCGGACACGACTGTTTTTAGTGTCGAGTCTAAATGACCCAAGAAGTGTCAGTCCTTTTCTGAGTCACATTTGGTCATTTTTGTCGTCCAGGTTCTTCATTTGACAAAACTTTTGGGATGAAATTTCATAACCCAAGAAGTTTGACCCAATTTTAGTCCTTTTGGACTGTTTTTAGAGTATACGGCACAGAAAAAAAGTCGAGTCAGCATTTGGACTGATTTTTAAATGTCGCCTTGTAATTAATACCTAGCGTTCATTTGCTGCGGATTGATTTTTATCTTCTGCGGCTTACGAACGCAACCGCGAACCGACTTGCGATGGGGCTGTAAAACGCACAGGTTTCCGGATCTTCCACGTGGCAAAGTTGTAAACGTCGTAAAGAGTCTGGAAGTTGGCGGGAGGCCCCGGTGCCTCCAAGTGTCACCGGAACACGCAGCGTCAGCAGTAAGCAAATGAGCCGCTGCTTTTTTTTTTACTGTTTGCCTCAACACGCAAGATGGTGTTGTCTGAGCAGCAGGGAGTGGAAAATAGCTTTTAGCTAGAATTCCACAAGCCGCACCAGCTTACATGCTTACATGTCACAGTCAAGCGATGGACGGCCAAATGCGGCTATCGGATTGCCTTATAGCGACAAGCCTCAAGTAAGGAAAAATGATGTTCATCTGACCTAAATGAGAGATTTTTTCGAAGCGTGACGGCAGACGGTTTGAGTGTGCATTTGTATCGATCGAAACGCTCAGGTTTGCGCCGTTTCCTTGTCCATTCCGATTTACCGTCGGCTGCTAGCTTAACGTGTTTTTCCACTTACTGTAGGGTGCGTAAATGTACGAGAACCTGGGACTGAGCGTGATTTATTCATCAACGGATGGTCTTTCTATCTCCTTTGCTGGTCGGCCAATCAAATAGGCACAAATAATCGGCAAAATGGCTGAGAATTTGCGGATTATTTTAGCTTTTTACCATTATGCTAAGCATTTAAGCCATGCTTTTATTTTGAAACAAGCTGTGTAAACGGGAAGTGTGGTGCTCTCGGTCTGTTTCATGTGTGAAATGAAAATTGATCTTTGACGCCTATACGCGTCAATGGCAGTGAACGAAGTGAAGATTGTTGACCATTGCTAGAACCGGGCCGGCCCGTGAAAAGTGAAAATCAGCATATAATTGACATACATTAAATTGCGTTGGCAGGAAACAAATTCTATTGTTTTTGTTGTATTTTTTAAAATTATTTGGCCAATTCATTGGTAACCGTGTTAGTCTGCCAAAAAGTGTGCATCGGGGCGAAAACATGGAATGCGTGAGTCAGTTTAGACTGGACACGCGATGTGTTTGTTTCCTAGCATGAAGGAGGACCCTCCAAAATGAGAGCGGTTCCCGTTCAACTGGTTGGGTTGGAGATACTTAGTTTGTGTGCAAAGCGGGTGTGCTTTGGATCACACTTGCCTTGTCACGCTTCAATAATTTGAGGGTACGGTGACGGTTGGTGCGCGTCACATGACCGTCATAATTGAAATCATGGGATGCCATCATTGGGGTCAGTGCAAAATAATGAGTGTTTTTGTTGCGTTCCCGCAGGATTTGGGCAACACGGCAGCTAGCGCCTTCCTCTTCTTTTTGTCCTCGCTGGTGCTTGCGTGCATAAACCACAAAACTGGAGCCGAAATAGCCGCAGTGGTGAGTAGAAGCGGGCCCGACCTGATACATGGCAGAGCGAATCCGACGTACCCGTTGAGAACCAATAAAAATGGCGTTCATCATCCCTTCCATTTTGTTTTCAGTCGCAAGAAAAATAGCACAGCAAAACTAACGCTGCCTCTTCAGTGAATTATTTTTAGAAGTCAACTCATGATTAACGGCACATTTTTGTCATCATAAAAATATTGTCAATGAATAATTCAGTGGTTTTCAAGCGAACGTGAGATTTTAACGGGATTTCTGCAGATAATTTCATTCAGAAACAGATGTCTTTTCTAATAAAGAGCAAATCAAGTGGAACAACATACTGCCAAATTGTATTTCTCATTTTTAGTACCTAAAGTCATCAATTATAATCAACTCATTTCGTTCTTTAGTACCTAATCGATTTCTTTAATACTTAGGGTAATCAATTAACACAGTACTTAATTACTTCGGGTAAGTGATTACTTTAGTACTCCAAGTAATCACTTGATTAACCTAGTAATTGATTAGTTCTGTGCCCAAAACTCCATATATTTAGTATGTTCAGTTGCTAATCAACTCCTTTAGTAATTGAGTACCTACGTAATCGATTACCTCAGTACTTAAATAATAATTGATTACTCTAGCACCTAATTACCTCAAATGATTGATAAATTTAGTACTTAAACGAATGAATTGATTACTCCAGGTACTAGTTAAGTACCTAATTTAATCAATTACTGTAATACTTACCTACATCAAGTGATGGATTACTTTAGTACCTAATCAATTGATTACCCCGGGAATCTGATTACTTTAGTGCCTTAAAGTCCAGTTCTTAAATCCTTTTAGTTGCTGATCAACTCCTTTAGTAGTTAAGTACCTAAACTATTTGATTACGTTAATACTTATTTGAAAAGAAATTGATTACTCTTACTTACTTTAATAAGTAATTGATTGCATTACTACCTAAAACTTAATTTCTATATTACAATTTCCAGCCATTCAACTACTTTAGTACCTAAGGTAATCAATTACTTTAGTACTTTTTAACCTAAAACAATCAGTCACTTTAGTACAACCGATAGTAACACGTAAAAGAAGGAATAGATCACCTAATTACCTGAGTCGATTCCTCGAGTACTTTTTGAAGCTAATCAACTAACTTTACTCACTGTACTCGATTACTTTCATCCTTCCCTCATGAATTACTTAATTATTTTGAATTCACCAACCATTGATCGTTAGCCAAAGTTTTGACAAAAAAAAAAAAAAAAAAAATGAAGTAAGGACTCTTATTAACGTAGAAATACATGTTTGGGATGTAAAGAGTTAAATATTTGAGGCTGTCAACGTTTGACGCGGCGCGCGCGGTGGATTGTTTGTGACTTCCTGTTTGCTGTGGGCCGGCAGACTTTGGGCTTCCTGGCCACGGCCGCGTACGCCATCAACACTTTCCTGGCGCTCCGGCGCTGGCGCCGCGGCAACCAGCCGGCCGCTCACAGCAGCGAGTACATGCGGGCGCGCACCGCCTCCCGTGGCGAAATGGAAGCCCGCCCCCAACTGGTCTGAAAGCCAATCACGTGACTTGACGCACCTTTGCGGAGGGGGACCGGAACTTTGAATGGAAACGCTCTCACTGTGAAGTCGTTGAGCTGTCCCGGGGCCGTGGCCCACAAAACTGAGAATTCGGCCTAGATTTTCAGCCTATTTTACTGTTATGATTTTTTTTTAAACAATAATATCTTCTGCGTGCCTTCATTGGTCCAAACACGGATGAATGGGATTATAACAGCAAACGGCAAAATGGTCGCTCCACCCAAAAAAAAGTCATCTCGCCGTCAGCTGAAAATGACATCACAGTTGCTCAAGTAACAACCAATCAAAGCTCATGCCGATTTTCACATGAGTCGTGATTGGTCGTGACCGAAGCAGCTTGACGGCAAAAACAAAACACGGGGACGGCCGTTTTGCAACCTGCTGTCGACTGAAAATGACATCACAGTTTCTCTGGGGTCAGGAAACAACCAATCGTGGCTCAGCTTGCTAACAACACGTGACACCCCCCCCCCCCCCCCCCCACCACCACTTTTGTCTTTTATTCATTCGGTAACAATTATTTTTCATGTACAATTAAAATGTTCCAGACATCACATTTGCTCAGGATGAAATTAAGGACCAATCAGGGCTAATCTTGCTAACACCACATGACCTAACTCAGAAACAGTTGAGCTGTGATTGGCCCTGGATTTGAATGATTCGTTTGTTTTCCACTAATGCAAAATTCGTCTGAATGTCATGCTAAAACTAGTGGAGACACAGAACATTTTATTGTGAAGAAAAAACTAATAGTTGACTTCCCCTGTAACTCATTCACTCCCGTTGACGGCCATAGACGTCATTTTTACCAGGTTGGCGGTAAATGAGTTAACGAGTGATCTTAAGCCACTAAAAGAACTTTGCTGCGTGCAATCAAATAGTCTATTTTTAGCTCAGATGATTTTTTTTTACAACTCGAAGTCATTTCGCGCATTTATTGTTAGATGAAGGTTTTTGCCAGCACAATGTTTTTTTTTTCAATTTGTTCAATCTACACTGTGAGTAAATATTGTGTTGTAGAAATTCTTGATTATTTTAGTCTCCCTTTTTGCACGTCAATCATTTTTTAAAGTGACAATGACAATACGGCATTGGCATGACAATCTAGCGTGCTTCAGCTTTTGTGTGTGTGTGTTAGTTGCGCTGCTGCTGTTTGATATTTTTGCAGTTTTTTTTTAAATATAGTTCTCATTTTGGTTCACGATATATAACAGCTGCATATACTGTCAATTACTAATGAATCATTATTCCTCCGTCTTGTAATACAACCACTCCATGATTTTTTTTTTTACGTCATATTTGTGACCCGAGTGAATGTACAGTACATTGTCGGCCTTATTTAAATGCTTGATGTTTGGCGCCATCTTGTGGTGGTGTTTTTCAGTGACTCCTTTTTCAAATCACGTGCACCATCCGAGACTGGTGCTTAAAAAAAAAATGTACACGCAAGCATTCCGCTATGTTTTCATTTATGTGTAAACAAATAGTCACGAATCCAACTAGAATCACTTCAGGTATTTATTGTGCATTGCCTTTTTGTTCATTGTGTTATTAAACTAATTGAACCAAGCTGAGTCTACTTTGTTTTTTTGTGTGATGATTTTGTGACGTGTAAGATTTCCATTAAACGCAACGTAATGGATTATTGGACCGCCACAATTCGCTTTGTATTCTGTATGACAAATGATACAGTTCAAAACCCTACTTTGATAACCTAACCCTAGTTTGAAACCAAACTTTGCATCCTTAAACCTAGTTTAAAACCTACTTTGAAACCTTAAACCCAGTTTGAAGCCCTACCATGAAACATCAGCGCAACCAACATAAAAACCTTTACAGTTTGAAACCCTAATTTGATTCCACTATAGTTTGAAATCATACTTGGAATTGTTAAACTCAGTTTAAAACATATTACAAAACTTTAAACCCAGTTTAAAAAACTACCATGAAAAAACAACCCTCGTAACATAAACCCTACTTTAAAACAAAAAAACTTAACACCCTAATTTGAAACTATGACCTTTTTGAGAAACCATACTTGGAAATGTGAGATCTTAAACCCAGATTAAAACACTAACCTTGAAACCATACTTTGAAACATCAACCCTATTTTGAAAATAAAATTTGAAACCTTAATTTGACACGTTTAAACCCCCTACTTTTACACCCTAACTCTCATTGAAACCTTCAATTCCTTAAAAATAGATTCAAAGCATTCTTTGAAACCAAGATTTTGTTTGAAACTATTAACCTACGTAGTTTAAACCCTACCTTTAAACCTTAACCCTAATTTGAAACTATACTTTGTAAACCTCAACCCTACTTGAAACCCTAACTTTTCACATCAAACCTAAAGCCTTATGAAAAAACTTGTTAATGCCTTAAACTACATGAATGTGTATATACACATATATATACCCCCCCCCCCCCAAAAAAAAACAACAACAAAAAGACATGATAATGTTAATAAAATAGTAAAGACTAGACAACAAACACGGTTGGTTAGTGAACAATGTTACGTTTAATCAAAACTAAATACTCAAGCGCATGGAAACGGAATTCTTTTTGAACAACATGCAATAACGGCATCCATTTTGTTTGGAATAAGTGCAGCAGTTTGGATGTTCAGACGTAGACGCTCGCCATTTTTGTACGGCGCTGCTTTGCCTTGGTGACGGACGCCTCTGCTGGGAAAGCACAAAAAGCGATTCGTTAATATCACATGACATTTTTTTTAATTTTTCATCCAGGTGGCACTTTTTGTCTAAAGATGCATCGGAAACGTGCACTAGTATTTATCTTTAAACCGGGAGCTCCATCTAGTCAAATCATTTCTCAAGTGCTTATTATAAAATCTGCATCTAATGGAAACTTTTTAAATGCATTTAGAGGAAACAAATTTGCGGGCGGCTCGGTGGGGCAGCGGTTAGCGCGTCTGCCTCACAGTACAGGAACACGATTTAGCTCCGGGAATAGCGAGGGTACATAAAGTTTTAAGCATGAGGAAACACTTGACGCACACACTTGTTACCTGCGGTTTCTTCAGTATGTGCGCTCTTGCACTTTGGGCGCCTCTTCTGCTTTGGACCAGGAGTGATTTCAGCAGGATACTTGCTAGCGGAGCAACAGGTGTCCTCTTCAGTCTCCAAAGTCTCCTCAAACACTGTTTCAACTAAATAAAAAATGGCTACCGCTTGGCCAACGCTTCAAAATATCTTACCCTACTAAAAAAACGTACAAATAAAACGACCGAATTAGGCGGGCGTTTTGACTGTCGCCGATGTTTAGCAGAGCATAAAATATTCAACGCTAGCTAGCAAAGATCTAGAGACCCCGAAAGCAGATGATTACTTTTTAGGCAGTTTAATGGATGTAAATCAAAATTGCGCACTTTGATGCTGACATCTTGCCGAAGTTGCTGTTGCCACTGATCACTTTTGAACATACAGTAGAACATACTTGAAACAAATGCCTTCTGTGGGGATGACGTCACAAAAAAATATGGGGAGAGCTTTCTAAAAACTCAAAAAAAAACTCATGGTCATGCATTATCGTTGTATTATGTTCTGGATTTATACTTTATTTCACCAAACAAAGTATGCTTTAATTTTTATCTGAGTCTGAAAATGCTTAATATTTAATAACTAAAAATAATAAGAAATTACTTATTTTTCTTTCCTGGTGTGACGTCACATCGATTTATTCATGGACGGTTTATAGCTTATTTCCCCTAAACAAAAAGTAAGCTTTTATTTTTGTCGGATACGCAAAACATGTAATATTTCTTTAATAAATACGATTTAATTTTTTAAAAAAGGTTTCACCGCTGTGACGTCACTGCGAGTTGTTCCACGGAAGGTATTCCAGCGAGTTTCAACCCACTTTCACCTATTAACGATTTTATGTGTTAACAATTTTATTTTCTATTCATCTAAAACAAACGTATCAAGTAAAGTGATTTAAAGTCGAACGTTTGATTGTAACTTTTCCAAAACGAACGTCGACGTCACTTGTTAGCTTAGTAAGCTAGCTAGCTCTGACGAACTTTTTTTTTAGGGGGGGAACGTCGACGTCACTTGTTAGCTTAGTAAACTAGCTAGCTCTGACGAACTTTTTTTTTTTTTTTTTTTAGGGGGGGGTTACACACCGCGAATAAATATTTTAATAAAGCTTCCTCATACCCTCGGAGTTGGAAAAACGGTTCTTTCCCCAGTAGGACTCGTGGTAAAAAGCGGCGACACATTCCACGGGATTTTTCTCCCACTGCAAGGTGCCCGGCAGCGGCGTCTCGGTCTTGAAGATGAAGTTCCAGCGCTGGGTGTCCTCCAGGCTAATTACGCGGAGGTTCTGCTCCAAGTCTCGGTCTACAAGTTCGCGGTCCACGGCGCCGAAAAGACACCTGCGAACCAACTTTCGCGATGAAACCGTGTTCATCTTGACAAAAAACAAACGTTAGCAAAGCGCTCCCGGCTTGAAATGTGAACGCCGAAAAGTCGAACAGCAATTAAGCGCTCGCAACGTGATCGAGTGACGTCATAAACAAGCGCCGTTAGCCAATCAGCCTGCCAACATCTGCGCACTTGTTCGATGTTTTGTTTACGTATATTAAAAAAAAGCCCACACTTGACGATCTGAATCACAAGATTTACAGTAATATTGTAACAAAAAATTGTGTAAAAATTGTATTGAAAGCATGAGACTAGATTTGGTAGACGTGATATATTTTGTCAAAACAGTACAAATGCAGTGTACACACGTGCTTTTTCATATTCAATCATTCAAGATCTTGAATGTTTATTTTTTAGACTTGACACCATTTTTCTAAATTAGTCCTCAATTATTTTTTGCGAAGCCCCCCGAGAAACAGAACACATTTCTTCCTGATGATAAGATTATTTTATATTAAAATTGTGTTATTTTTAACACTAACAAAGGGGGAAAAAACATCAGCTTTCAGCAAATGTTTACGTTTCACAAAATGTATATAGTTCCCCCACAAAGTAGAGTTTCACGTTTTATTTTATTTTTTGCTTTTGTTCCTTTCTTTTAGTTTATTTCTTTTGTTAAAAATACAAATGCATGATCAATATTTTGTTGGTTGTTGACAGAAAAACGAAAGAAAAACAGTGATGTAAAGCTGCAATAGATGGTTATAAATGAAAACCCATGTAGTTTTTTTTTTTTTTAAATGGTTTTCACATGACTTCACAATAAAGATGGACGTCCAGATAAGACAATTTTTAATGGAAGGCACCGCAGTGTATAATTCCAGTTTGGAAGTACATTTTTACAATTATTTCACAAATTACAGTCAACAAATAAATTCAACTTGACCAAAGTATCAATTTACTCATCAGTAATGCCGACATTACTGAAGTTGTGTTATAAAAATATTCATTGTGGATTTTTGGGGAGCCTCCAACACCTCAGTAGTGGTTGTAAGAGGAAGGGCAGAAAAAAAAAATCTGATTGTAAGATACAGTACAAAAACAGAGCAATTCTACAAATTAGTGGTTGCAGTTTACACTTAGGCAATATGTAAACATATTAAAAGAATCACATACAGTAGATTATTTCACATTCACACGCAATCAAACGTGACATTGCAGAAAAAGAAACAAAATAGTGGAACGACCCCTCAAAAAAAAAAAAACATCAATCATATTGATGTCATCAAATCAAAAAACACGCCCTTGTAAAGTGAAGCATAATTGTAAAAAGGTTGAAACCAGCCAACCTGCCTCACTTTGTTTGGCTCAATTCCAATTTGAAATTCCACTTCTTCATTGACCACAGCGGTTTTTTTTTTTTTTTAAATTAACATTCAAAAGAATGCTGTTGCAATACAGATTGAGTTTAGGCCAACACTGTAGTGTTTCTTCAAAAGATAAATTCATCTCAAAACACTTCATTTAGCATCCTACTCCAAACTTAAAGAGTTAAAAAAAAAAAAAATCCAGAAAATGAAAACAAACTCAGACATCTTCCACATTTGGAACAATCCGAAAAAGTTTAGTAACTTCTCGTATAAACGATCAGCGAGGCCTTGTCTCATCGCCTCGAGCATTTAAAATGTTCAGTCCGAATCCGAGTCGGAAAATTCATCTGGAAGACAAAAATACCTTCATAAGAAAGCACATCTCCACGTGGTCTTGCGTAACACCTTATGAATAACAAATACCATTCAAGAAACTAAGAAGGGCAATGAAGCACTTGTGACAGGATTTTAATTTCCTAGAGCGTGCTTCATGAGGCTTCATTTTAGCTTTTAATTCAAAAGTAGTGCCCACAGGACAGTAAATGACCAACCGGCAAAAAATAAATAAATAATAATAATCCACTTCCAATAAAAACAATATTACTCATGACCACATGCCAGAATGATTTTCAATGTGTACATATTTTGAATATTGATGGTTGAGGACCAATACCTTGCTGTCTGGAAGGCTCCTCAGCGCTTTCTCCGCCTCGCTTCAGGAAATTGGCCAGCTCGTTAAAAATCAGATAAAAATCCAAAGCGAACGCGATGGTGGCCAAGAAGCCGAAAACCTGCCGGGAGGACATCGCAAAGAAATTAAAAAGCGGATCATGCTGCTAAATGAGAAAAGTGCTCTGCCTCTCAATTTCACCCACCCCAGCAGCTTTGGAGGAACCGTCAACATATTTGGATACTGCGATGATGGAAATGATGAAAAAGATGATGGCCGCAGTCACGCATCTCAGAAAATCCTGAATGGAAAAATAAAAAGAGGAACAGCATAATAGAAGAAAATACACTGTATGTGTGTGTGTGTGTGTATATATACATTGTGTACATATATATATATATATATATATATATATATATATATATATATATATAATGTATATACTGCTTATTGAAACATTCACATAGAAAGAATATATATATTATAAATATATAATCATATATATATGGAAAGTAATTATACATTATATACTTATTAAAAAAATCTATATTATATATTATAAATATATAATCATATATATATATGGAAAGTAATTATACGTTATATACTTATTAAAAAATCTATATTATATATTATAAATATATAATCATATATATATGGAAAGTAATTATATGTTATATACTTATTAAAAAATCTATATTATATATATATATATATATATATATATATATATATATATATATATATATATATATATACAATAAATATAAATATATAATATATAAACTGTATATAAAAACATACACATAGAATTTTTTTATATATGATCATATACATGTAAATAGTAATTCTATGATATATACTTATTTAAAATGTATATTATCCATAAAAAATATAATTAAATATTAATATATAAATATATAATATATATACTGTATATAAAAACATACACATAGAATTTTTTTTATATATGATCATATATATGTAAATAGTAATTCTACGATATATAATATACTTATTTAAAATGTATATTATACATAAAAAATATAATTAAATATTAATATAGTAATAGTAATAGATATAATTAAAATACATATATTTATATGTTTGAAAAAAATATTTAAAATAAATAGAGAAAAAAAAGAAAAAAATACACACACACACAGTATATAACTAAGAAAACACACAAAAAACAATGGCACAATTTTTACGATGGATTCCACTTACCATGAGAGGCCATAGGAAGCCTTTAAACCGCTCGTTGAATTTTGTGGAATAGGCGAAGAGAAGAAAAAGAGCAGCCAGGAACTCCAGCAGCGGGACGGTCACGAAGGCGGCCGCCGTGGATGCGGCGAAGCACACAAAGTCCACAAAGGACAGCGCCTACACACATCCGCATGCAACGCGAACAACATCACTGCAACTGTTTGCGGAAAGTAACAAAAAGCCTTAAAATAGGAAATATATTCTTTTTTTTTTTTGTCTCTGGAAAGGAAAAATACCTAAAAAAAAACCCATCTATCATCTTTCAAGAGTGACACCTAGAGGAGCAAAAAACAATCGAAAGCGCTACACGAGGCTTTATTTCATAATATAATTCTTATTTTGTGTCTAAAAACAGAAATAATGTATATGTATATAATAAATCATTTTTTGAGTGACTATTTTCTGCATTTTTTAAAGTGCTCCTCACATTTTTCTATTATTCTGTATGCGGCCTCAAAAGGAAAAAAAGTTTGGACCCCCCTGCTCTAGCATAAAAGGAATATTTTTGTGGTATAAATTACACACAGTGTAATTCGGCGCCTACGGGCAAAATGCACTCTCGGATCCTCATAATGGACAAACAGATTGTACTTAAAAGGTATGGAATGACTCGGCAGGTACTAAAAGGTCGTAAAACTCGCTGGCAAGCGCAAGCATGAGTCACATACAAATACAACTCGGCCATTTAATGTTCAACACCAAAAAAGGGCTGTTCCAAACATCGTCTTGTTTTAACTTCAGTTGTTGTGCGTGTGTGTGTTAGGGCTGCACCGTTAATTGAATTTTAATGGCGATATTGGCTGCCAAAATTCATTAATAATAACATTTAAAAAGCAGCCTACCTACATGTCAAATCAAGCACTGTCATCCAACCACCAGGGGGCAATGTTTCCCACATGTTTGCATGCGAAAAGCCTCTGCTTTTATCACCCTAATTTTAGGAGTTTACTTTATTTATTTATTTTAGTTTATTATTTTTGTTTGTAAGTATCATATATAGTATATACAAATTGCTTAGGCAAAGGCACTTCATTGTAATGTTGTTTCCTTTCATAATAAAAGCAAATCACTTGGAAAATATTTTGAAAAAAAATTATATATATATATATATATATATATATATATATATATATATATATATATATAGTATACACAAATTGCTTAGGCAAAGGCACTTCATT
Source organism: Hippichthys cyanospilos (assembly GCF_059441005.1). NCBI lineage: Eukaryota > Metazoa > Chordata > Actinopteri > Syngnathiformes > Syngnathidae > Hippichthys > Hippichthys cyanospilos. The sequence continues at coordinate 2,814,009 of NC_142372.1, forward strand.
GTAATGTTGTTTCCTTTCATAATAAAAGCAAATCAATTGGAAAATATTTTGAAAAAATTTATATATTTATATATATATATATATATATATATATATATATATATATATATATATATATATATATATAGTATATACAAATTGCTTAGGCAAAGGCACTTCATTGTAATGTTGTTTCCTTTCATAATAAAAGCAAATCAATTGGAAAATATTTTGAAAAAATTTATATATTTATATATATATATATATATATATATATATATATATATATATATATAGATAGTATATACAAATTGCTTAGGCAAAGGCACTTCATTGTAATGTTGTTTCCTTACATAATAAAAGCAAATCAATTGGAAAATATTTTGAAAAAAAATTATATATATATATATATATATATATATATATATATATATATATATATATACACATTTTTTTATATATATATATATATATATATATATATATATATATATATATATATATATATATATATATATATATATATAAAAAATTTTTTTCTTCAAAATATTTTCCAATTGATTTGCTTTTAATATGAAAAGAAACAACATTACAACGAAGTGCCTTTGCCTAAGCAATTTGTCAAGCACATGGACTGGACTTAATCAGTTCCATTGTGCAGTTTCCATCCCATGTTTTCAACTCCTCTACCAGGCAAAATGTCCGAACCGACAACAGCAGGGATCTGCGTGTAAGAAAAACATCTGCGGCGGTTGTGGAGTCACACACTTAGTGAGCGAAGCGATCCTTTGGAATACAACTGGAAGTGTGTGACTGTGAGGAAGAGAATGACCGCTCTGTGACCGCGGGCCAACTTTTGCTGAAAGTCACATGACACTAGTGTGACTGGAGAAGAGAGACAGAAGGGGGAAAAAAAAAAAAAAAAAAAAACTTCCTTCCTACAAGCACATGATTCTGCTGATGTTGCATGTGTGCCCTTAGTTTAAGTGCAGAAATGTAAGAATATACAGTATGCGTGTATATATATATATATATATATATATATATATATATATATATATATATATATATATATATATATATATATATATATATATATATATATATATATATATATATTTTTTTTTTTTTTTCAAATGTAGGTACTTAAGTACTAAAGTACTTGATTACTTTAGGTGATTACTAAAGTAATCAATTCTTCCGGTACCTTAATACCTAAATTTTTCAGTCCTTGATTTTCTAAACTAACTGATTACATTAGTACTTAAGTGCATAAAGTAATCAATTAAGTTCTTAATTCATTTTATAAGAGATTTCTAGAACTTATTTTTACAGATTCCTCTTGTACCTAAAGTATCAAAATTGATGAATGATTGATTAATTGATTACTTTGGGTGTAAAGTGTTAAGATAATCAATTATTTTAGTTCTTTCATACCTAATTATTCTTAAAGTAACTGATTATTTTTGTACAAAATTGCTTAAAGTACAGTTTACTTTAGTACATAAAGTACCAAAAGTAATTGATTAGCTGAGCACTTAACTGCCGAAAGTAATTTATTGCTTTGAAACTTTTAAAGTCAATAATGTGCGAAATTGCTAAGATAATTGATGACATAACCTAAAGTAATTCATTTAGTTCTTGATTCATTTTATAACAGATATTTATTAGTTTCCTTGGTCAAATACTTGAAAAGATTGAATGTGGAAAAAAAAAAGTAAAATGACGTTTTTGGGATTAAATGAGTTAAAAGAGAAAGTCTTCTTAAATTCAATGTTTGTAACGCTCGCCATTTCCCAATACTTTTGTTCTTACAGTGTTTAATTGAGTACTGGAGTGCGACCAGCAAATTCCTTGAAAGTTTCAACATACTTTGCCAATAAAGATGCTTCTAATTTAGTTTATGGACTGCAGTTAAAAAAAAAAAAAAAAAAAAAAAAAGCTTAGCTTGATGCCAAGTGTTTTGATTTTCCAAACGAATCGGGAAAGAGTCACACAATAATAAAAGTATTCTTTCGTTTCAGTAAGATTTTGAGTTGGCTTTAACTGTCATAAGCCATATAAGAGAATTGAAAAAAAGGTGTCCCTTAAATTTTTTTATAAAATCCTAATTTACCTCACAGCCTTTACCAATTATAATTACATTTTTAATAATTACATTTGTGTAATTGTTTGTCTTATTTACTGTATATAATAAGTTTTTTTTTTTTCATTTTTCCGAGAGATGGCTTGAAAAGGGGGTAATTCAAAACCACAATCCAGATTTTTATAGTTTTAATACACAGCAATACTTCTTCTCTATGTGTTGATTAAATATTTAGTATTTTCAGGCCAGTCTTATTTTTCACATGTTGCTGTTAAACTTAAATTTGGTACTTTTAAATAACGGGTTGACTTCGGTACTTCTCTTCTTATCATTTTTTTTTTTTTTTTGCATAACCAACAGTAGTTTTACTTGTGTATTGAACACTCGTACTTTTGACAACTCTGGGAAAAACCGAACCGCGAAGTAGCGAGGGAACGCTCCTTTTTTTTTTTTTTTTTTTACGGCTTTACTTTTAATAGCTACGCATGCGATTGCTAGTTTGAGCCAGTAACTTTTTTGGGCGCACCAAAGAAGCATTTCGAAAAGATTAGAGAGCGCTCATGAAAAAATGTAAACATTTATTTTTTAATTTTTTAAACAATTGATGCTCTGACGCAAACCGTGTGATGACATCAACTTACGTCCACCGAAGCCGCTCGAAGAGCTCAATTGTATTTGTGTAAAAGCGCGCGGCGGTGACACATTTACGACTCGGGAAAGAAAAGTTTCGTACCACTTGAGCGATGAGCAGCATTCCTTTCCTGGAGGAGGCGAACTCTTTGCTGGGGAGGACCGAACGCAGCACGCTGCGGTCCCGAGCTTCCTCCGTGTCTCCCATGGCGGAAACCGCTCGAGTCTGGGGGGAGAACGAGTCAAGAAGAAGAAATTCAGCCGCGTTGAGGCTCAAATGAAAAAGAAAAAAAAAAGGAATGGAGGCTCTTCCGAGGTGGAAGCGGAAACTGACAGCGCGGAAGCACGACGGCGAGTTGCAACATCTGCTTGGCCAGATGTGAAGCGGGGGTATTGGGACAACCCCCCAATGCTCGCGCGCGCGCACGTACGCGAGCACGGCCGCCCAATGATGGAAATGTCGATTAAGTCATGTCACATAGCTTTCGAAAGGGGCACGATTTAGTTTGGGGACCTTGCCGATGCATTTGTGTCCACTGGAGTGGACATTTGTTTCCTAGGACTTTTCACGGATGTCATGTGTTTGGGTGGGCCAAATGAATGGGCTGGTGTCATGAGAACATCCATCTTTTTCTTTCTTTCTTTCTTTTACATGTAAAACGCAGGGGATAGTGAGAAACGCAATTTCGATTCCTTTGTATGTTAAGCACATGTGAAGAAATTGACAATAAACTTGACTTTGAATTTTTCTTTCTTCTGTCCCTCTCTCTCTCTATCTCATACGTAGTTTCTTCACTCAATCTACTCCGTAATATGCTCAGAAAGTAAGTCTATTCATTTATTAGTAGTTCATAATTACTGCACTTATTGCTCTATTACTGTATTTTTTGTTTGTTTTGTTTTATTGCCTACCTTATTATTTGCTCAATTATGGATCCTCCTCAGAGAAGTGAACAGAATAAGAATTTCATTGTGTGGAATTACTATGTATATGACAATAACGATAATAATAGAATCCATCTATCTATCTATCTATCTATCTATCTATCTATCTATCTATCTATCTATCTATCTATCTATCTATCTATCTATCTATCTATCTATCTATCTATCTATCTATCTATTGCTAGCTTGATTGCTATTTCTAGAGCTAGCTTAATTGCTTTCTATCTATCTATCTATCTATCTATCTATCTATCTATCTATCTATCTATCTATCTATCTATCTATCTATCTATCTATCTATGTGTTCTCGCATGTGTTTTTTTTGCATTTTTTCGCCATCCTGGACGACCCTTTTGTCAGATTTTAGAACCTTTTGTGGCTAAAAAGTTTCCCTGGGAATTTCGGTAGGTAGCAGACAGCCAGCTAGTTAATTTATCTCTCCATCCGTCCACTCTTAAACTTGGATAACTAGCTAAATAGCTCGCTAGATAACTAGCGACCTAGACAGTTAGCGAGCTATTATCTATGGTGCATACGTTATGAAAGTTGAATTCCGAGTGTACATTCTCTCTGTGGAGTCTGGTTTCACTTGTCGGCCGGTTGCATGCGCTCTTCTGGAAAAAATGCAAGGCGAAGCTTCGAAAGTGTAACAGCCCACTCAACGGGAAAGCAAATATCTGCAGCTGGAGAATGGTCGCTCACATTCGCCATCATCTGGGATTCCATCTGCGAGAGCGTGTATTCTTGGCGGCTTTATATACGCTTTCAAAAATAAACTCTTATCTCCAGTGCACAGATAATTGAAAAACTGAAATGAATTTATTTCAATGTTCTGACACTGTTAATGTGCATTCATAGATCATCGTGAATAAAAGAAACAAATCTCACATTCATGTCAACAATGGGCGTTTCTCATTAAAATATCTCATAAAAAATGTAAGATTCACAGATATGCTACTTAAGGTTTTGAGTTTAGGCTTGTTTTTTTGGACAAAAATCAACCATAAATTGAAATAATTAACAAGAACGACATTGTACAATTAATAATAGACTGATCTTATTCAAAGTAGTGCAATGTTTTGTTTTATTTGAATTGAATGTTTCTCTACTGAATGCAAGATGAAGCCTCACGAAGCTCTTGTGATTTTATTTTACTCCTCTAGATGGTGTTCTTGGTTTGAAGACAAAGGTTAGTCCCATGGAAATGTTTTTTTTTTTTTTTTTAAATTTCAGAACCCAGCTCTTGAAATGACGGTTTCTCTACTGAAGGCAAAACGAAGCCTCATGAAGCTCTTGCGATATCCTTTTACTCCTCAAGATGGTTTTAAGATAAAGGCTAGTGCAATGGAAATGTTTTTTTTTTTTTCTTGAAATGAAGGTTTTTCTACTGAAGGCAAACTGAAGCCTCATGAAGCTCTTGTGATATCATTTTACGCCTCTAGATGGTGCTCTTGGTTGAAAGATAAAGGCTTTTGCAACAGAAATATAATCAATTAAAAACAACGACACAAAAGTGCTTCACGAGGCTTCATTTGGAAAACAGTACTTATTCAGAATCACATTTGACTAAGAAATTAATTTTAAAAAATATAATCATGATAATAACACTCAACAGATATAAAAGTCGAATCCTCATCTGCAGTAAGGCACAATTCCAATTTGTTTTGGCTTCCTCAGTGCGGCCACTCACACTTCCAGGGAGCCGACTTGGGCGCTTTCAGACACTTGCCTAACTTCTCACAGCCGGCTGGGGCCCAATTCTGAAACGCACAATCGATTATCATGCTAATATCATATCATGCTAATCTGTCACTACCCCACAGTCCGTTTAATGCATTTTCTTCCAGATTGAAAGTTATATGGTATACGCATTGTAATATTGTTCCATGACTAAAGTACAGAAGCAATGAATGTACTTGCATTCGAAGGTAAAACAGTCATCAAATACTTTATTAAAAGTATTAAAACTTTAGGAAGTAATAAAAGTAGTTGATTCGATTACTTTAGTAAGTGATTCATTTAGAACCAACCATTTTTTGGTCCGATTTTTTGGCCAAATAATTGAAAAAAAATACAATTACGTAAGCGTGAATGTCTGGACTCTCAAAAAAAAAAAAAAAAGAGTAAAAAATGTCTGGGTTGAAGGAGTTTATGCAAGTCTCAAATGAATACGTTTCCACAACACTTGCACTTGATAAATCTGCCACAAGGGGGCAGTGAGGTGTCACAAATAAAACGGCTGTTCACACGCTTGAACAGGACCTCACGAAGATCAGTGAAATGTTTATTTTTGTCTTTCTTGAAATTCTGCACAAAAAAATGATATGTTTTGGATGTAAAGAAACGTACCATGACTGCGAGGTCACACATGTTGAGCTGGGGGATGCCTGCGATCAGCGTCTTCTTATGCTCGTCCACGACTGGCGAAATGCGGCTGAGTACATCCTGGTATTCTTCTGTCAAAACACTGCACAGGACAGCAAACCCGCTTCATTTCGATATCCTCCTCAAACCCGGTCTGTTTGTGTCCAATGTTGTGTCCGTTTTGTCTCAGCAAGACACAAAGTTCATTCATTGCATCCCATCCAAAACAAAAACAATGTTTGTTTGTTTTTTTTATAGCGGTGTACATACTATTTTGGCCACTTAAAAAAATACGATAATAAATCGTATTTAAATTATTATACCATTTTCAGATTCAGAATAAGCTGTAACTGTAAAAAGTAGTTTTGCTGAACTTTGATTTAAATAGCTTTTTCTTTTGTTAATGTTAAAAAGAATACAATTTTAGATATATGTATGTAATTTTCATCGATTGTGGTCTCATTTATAGTCACTGCAGCGAGGGGTGTGTGAAAAATGTTCCTAGTTTGAATGAGGATTGATATGTTTTGTATCTCTGTCAATTTTATGCACTTTAAGTTATTTTTTTTCAGATTTGTAATAAGCTGTACCCTGTGTGAAACCTGTAAAAAGTAAACATTTGCCGAAAATTTATTTAATTTTATTTTCTTTTGTTAATGTTAAAAAGGATACAATTTTAGGTATATGTATACAATTTTCATCAATAATGATTGAATTTATAGTCACCGCAGCGGGGGGGGGGGGGTGTCTTTTCTTCCCTTGGGGGACTTTGCAAAAAAATAATTGAGAAGCATTGCTCTATTGCAAATAATAGGGAAAAAAAGATGTTGACTGGTTTGATAAAACTGACATTAAAGAGACTAAAGCTTCTATGAGACCTTTCACAATTGAAGCCCGAGCGTGTTTTCAGACAGCTAATTGACTTGTTTGCGAGTTGCTTACAAGGAATTTAAAAGGCGCGCGCACGGCGAACATAATCCCTCGCTTTTGTTGCGACTTTGTGAAGGAGCGTGGCGAGCGAAAACGGTAGCCCCGCCCGGCGCGCGCCGTGATGAAACGACGGCGTGATGGCCGAGCTTAACTCATTATCATCAGAGAGGGGGCCCCGCTGCAGCTTTCAAGCACGAAAAAAAACCACTCACGCCCGCACCCCGTGGGAAAGCCCGCTCGGCGGGGGGCGGCTGTGCAACTATCCCCCCGTCTCTCAATTACTGCTGTTGGACACCAGTGGGCCCCACACCTCTGCGCATGATTATATTCAGTGCGTAAAACACACAAGCCCCTGAAGGCTTTCAAAGGAACGCTGCTCTCCATAGGACCTGTAGGGTTAATGGGCTGTGTGTGTGTGTGTTGGGGGGAGGGGGGGGGGGGGGGTTCTGGTGGCGTGACACACAGATAGACAAATATCAGCATTGCAATTACACCCTTGATACACTCGCCGGCAGCACCTGTGCCAGGCCTGTGCCCTCCCCTCGCGACAAGCCCTGCCTTCTGATTGGCCCCCGGGGAGCGTGTGCACGCGTGCGGGGTGAAGTGTCAATTAGAGTAATAACCCCGGGCCCTGTCCGGCTCACACCTAAAGCCCCCCCCCCTCCCCCCGCTTCCGTCTCCCACAGGGCAGCGAGGCTTCCTCCGTCAGCCGGCACCTGCGACCGGTCGCCCGCCATCCTCTCTCGGCTTTTGACTTTACTGCGCAATTAGGCTCTCGCGCTTGTCATCGGTTAACGAGTGAAACCCTCGCTTGGGGGGGAGCCGTGTGACGATTGCGACCCCCCCGTTTAATTGGAGACGGTATTCAGGGAGTTTTTGTTTGGCAAACTCGTCCAAACATACTTGCAAACGCACTTGTTAGCTAAATGCTAAAAACAGCATTTTTTTTTTTTTTTAATCCCCGTAATGCCACAGGACTTTGCAAGTGTATTTTTTTTTTCAGAGTTTGGCCTACGATATACCAATATGTTGGAAATTTAAGCAAACGCACACAGCTTAGTAAAGATGTCCAGGTTCGAGTCACGTGATCAGAAATCGGGCCGGATCACATCGTTTTCAGCTGATGGAAATTGGGGGGAAAAAACAGTTAATCATTATTATTAGTTAAATTATGCTTTGACCAACTATGAATTAAATATCAGTATGTATGAATCTTGTTTATTGGTGATTTTTACGTTTTATTATTATGCCCGTTTGGCTTTTTTTTTCCCACAAAGCCGCAGGGGAACTGTATATGCATATGCAACTCCATGGCATGATGGGAAAATGTGCTATGTTTTTAGCATTTAGCCTACAAGCATGTTCAAACATCCCTGCAACAAGCTCTGCCAGTCAAATATGTTTACTCCATCTTGGCAGTATTTTTTTCCTTTCAGTAAATAAACATTGCCTGTTAGTCAATTTGATGATTTTAATTATGTCCCTTTGGCATTTTTTTTCCCATAATGCAAACGGGTGTGCACACACGCAAGTCATTCCATCTTGGCATTCTGGGAAAGGTTGCTTAGTTTGACTTTTTTCAGTTTGAGACTAACCTGTAACCTGTATGAATGTTGTAATTGATATTGCTTTTATATTTTCTGAATACAATTTTTATAGATGATAATGTTGGAGTGAGTAGGGGGGGGGGGCACGAAAGGTTTTCACTTTCCTGGGGAGGACTGCAAAAAAAAAAAAAACAACTGGCCTACAAGTACAATCGAATGGTTCCTGTGAGCGTCAAATCTTCCGAAATCCCAAATCCCGCCACTCCCGATTGCCATCAGCAATATCTGCGCTCACGATTTCTTTTTTTTTTTTGATAACCGGCGGAGCGACTCAATACAAGGCGAGGACGTGTTCCGTTCCCCGGCGCGGGACGGCAAGCGGAGCGTGTCGCCGGAAAAACGAAACGCAAAGTTTGCCATTGTGGCGTCCACGCGCGGCTAATCGTATTTGAGCAAAGCTCCGCGTCCAAATCTAATTATATCATTTGTTTGTGTCTCTCGTGCAAACAAATAATGGAAAGCCACCGCCAGCGCGGCTCATTAGCATGACTATAACCCTTAGCTTGCTGGTGCGCGGGCAAAGCGCGGAATAACAAGCAGGCTGTATGCAAATGGGCCTCTTTTGATTTATAATTTATGGCACCCAAGGGGGGGCGGGGGCATTGCTCAGGTGTGTCGCCATGCCGATTACTGATTCATAACACTATTTCTGGAACACACAATCGAGAACGCGGTGGCAGACGGACGGGGAATCGAGGAGACAATCAAACGCGTGTGTCCTGCCTAAACCCCTCCCTCTAACCGAAAGACCCCCCCCCTCTTGGGTGAGGACTATCGATTGGGGACACATCCTGGTGGCAGGGGGGCAGATGAGGCCAGTCCAAGGAGGCCGGCCGGAACGGCACTCTGAACGCGTTAACCTCGCGACCTCGGGTCATCCGCTTGGAGGCAGGAAAAGGCTCTCAACACGTCCAGGGGGGCGCTGGACTTACACACGCAAAAAAAATGCCGAGGTAAAAATTAACCCAAAAAATAGATACCGTAATTCCTCAAATACAGGACGCACCTACGCATAGGGTGCACCAATCATTTTACGGTCAATTTCTGATATTTTCTATGTTATTGTGTCTAAGAAGCACAATGTAAAAACTATAGCACAACAGCCGTTAATTTTATATTTGTTGCGGGTTAGGCGTCTTTCAGATTTCCCACATCGCGAGCGGTCAGTGAACGCAGCGACAGTGTAAATTTGAATATTCTTTTAAACTTGATTCATCTTGGCATTGATCTAAACAGTCTTTTAAAGTACTCAAGAGGTATTTTTCCCCCATTCCTCAGATAGTACTTTCCACAAATCATCTTTATTCGTTATTTTTGATTGTCTATTAATAAAGTTTAAGGGACTTATCCGATTGTTTTGCTGACATTCCCTTTAGCGCAGCTTCATCTACTGGATGCATAATGAAACCCCAGCCACGACTGTAGCTTCTATTCTATGCGCCTTACAATGCAGTGCGCCTTGTATATAAAAACAGTTTGGAAATGGGCCATTCATTGAAGATGCGCCTTGTAATCCGGTGCGCCTTATAGCGCGGAAAATATGGTAAAGACGTGGACTTATTTCAACATTTTGAATGAAATTTATAACCCAAAATGTTCTATCCCTTTTTGTCTCAATTTAGGTTATTTTTGCCCCAAGTGCTTTCAGACATCAGATTAGCAAAGTTTAGCCCAATTTAAATCTTCGCCCCCTGCCAGATGTCTCCCAAGATTGCACTTAAACCTCTGGAGAACAGAAAAACAAAGTCGTTTATCGAACGGTGCGATGATATTTTTGTATACGCAAATATTTATATGGTTGCAAGAAGCAATTTTTGGAGTGCTCAGACCACAACAGAAGTGAAGGCATGTGTGCAGACAGGCGCTGCATCATCTTAAGTGGCTCTTTAGGTGCAGGCAGAGATTAATGGCAAGCCTGGCAGTCGGTCCAGCTGCGGGAGCGAGGAGCACACGCATGTACACACACACGCGCACACACACTTAAAAAGGATGGTGCAGAATGCTCCCAGTGGATGCAGAGAAACAGCCACAGAGAAAGGAAGTGGCAGAAACTCTAAGAAAAAGGTTAGGAGGACAAAAATTGGATGTAAAACAGTGGAGACGGGCGACCTTCTATGTTGTTGACTTGCCTACATGTTTTTATTGCAGTGAAAAATCGAGGCGCAGGGCTCATGGCTGCACATTGATTAGTTTAGCTGTTTCTTTTTGTCTTTCAAGTAGACTGCCAATAAAAAAATGAATATTTTATCATCCAATCTCACTTGAGAGCTGAGAGGAAAACAAACGGGGGATGAGGACAGGAAAAGAGAAAATGCGAGGCAAAGGCGAAAGAGGAAACAAGATAAGTCATGAAGTTTAAATTATTGTTTATTATTACGTCGGCCGTCTATTTTTTCCCGGTATGGTAATCGTTGTAAGTAAGAATACGGGAGGTATAAAAATACACATATGGAGTCAAAAATGGGCTTATGTGGCTGACAGAGCAATCTTCCTCAAAAAAAAAAAAAACAACTAATATTTACGTTACCGTTTATAGGACACGCCCATACTTTTGGCCTTCATTTTTGGGAAAAAAGAGCGTCTTATATTTGGGGAATTTTATAATATCGGTGCTGAGTTGTACCAAACGGCTGTATACTGTATTTTCTGCACTATAAGGCGCACCGGATTGTAAGGTGCACCCTCAATTAATGACACATTTTAAAACTTTTTCCATATATAAGGCGCACCGGATTTTAAGGCGCACCCTCAATTAATGACATATTTTAAAACGTTTTACATATATAAGACGCACCGGATTTTAAGGCGCACCCTCAATTAATGACATATTTTAAAACGTTTTACATATATAAGGCGCACCGGATTATAAGGCGCACCATCAATTAATGACATATATTCAAACTTTTTCAATCACAATATAGTAATACTCAAAGTAATAACAATAACAGCTCTCAATAGCATAACTCAATGTCAATATGAGCAACCTTGTTCAACTGTAAACACACAAAAGAAACAGGTAAAGTTTACTTTATCAGTTCGCTCCCCATCTACGGATCCCAATGTCAATATGAATCCATATATAAGGCGCACTTGATTATAAGGCGCACCCTCAGCTTTTTAAAAAAAAATATTAAGGCTTTTAGGTGCGCCTCATAGTGCAGAAAATACGGCGCACCCTCATTCGGTAGACCTATTTTATCCTCGGTACTGAAGCCGAAAGACACAAAGGCTTATTAAACAGCACTCTCTCTGAATTTCCAGCTGAACAATTTATCTTGCAATTTTAACCTGCAGTGGCGTGACATACTAATCTTTAAGAGGGCTGTTTGCAATCACAAAGACAAGGGTGCAATCAGGCGCACTCCGGCTGAGCAGATCAATCGCCCGCCAGCCCGCCTTCTTATTCCACGTTGATCTCATCACTAGTCCGCGCAAGTAGCAGGCAAACGCTCTCACATCATTCTCCCAGCATTGCTTTTCTCATTTTTCTCCATTTTGTTTATCTCCGCTCAGCGCATCTCCGTAAAATTCAACGAGGCTTTTCGAGCAACTGACCTGAGAGGGAATTTCTCCCCGGGATCTCGACCCAGGTGGAAAATGAGAGGCTGCATCGCGTGTTCCTTTTGCAAATGCGTGGTCACACCCGGGACCTCCTGGCCAGGACAGAAGTTCACACCCTGAAACATCGGATTGTCAGATTTAGGTTTTCCTTCATCACTTTACGTACCGGTGTCAAAATGACACGTTGATCATTTAACTCACTCGATCCCAAAGACTTATTTAGACGTCTTTGTAGAGTCCAGACTTTTATTCCCAGAGACTAATTTACTGAATTTTTTCAAAACTTGGGATAACGGGTCTCAAAGCATTTTCTCTGTATAAATAACAAGATTCGGATTCAAGAATCAATCAAGTTTTATTGTCACATACAAAGCCATACTACACAAGGAAATTCTTATTGCGGTCACTTTCCACAATAGAGTTAAATAATAAAGTAGGCGATAAAACGAAAAAAATAAATTAATTAAAAAAATTATATATATATATATATATATATATATGAATTTTGTAACGTACTTTAAAAACATATAAACATTCATCATAATGACGAAACAGAAAGCGCGCACAAAACAGAAAGTGCGCACGCTGTTCCAATCAGTCTTCAAAATGTTTTGTCCAAACTATTTTTTTTTTGTGATTTCTTCTCCTCTCAGACTGCTCTTCAGTGTGCATTCTGATTGAGTCGCATACGCACAAACAGACTCCTTGAGAACCCCCCCGCCCCTTTCTTCAAAACCCACACATTGACTTTTTGGTGAGCGTAAGTAAAATTGAAAAAGCTTTCATCTGTGAGGCAGTGTTGCGGCCCCCCCCCCCTCCCCCCCCCTCTGAGATGGTCCAGAAGAACACCTCCAAATACATATTGAAGAGCGCGAGGGAGAAGGCGAGATAAGATACCCGCTGCCCCGCAGAGGCTCGTCTGATCCCGACCGCTCCCGCCTTTGAAAGCCAAGAACACAGAAATGCAGAAAAAAAAAAAGCAAGGCGGCTCATCCCGGAGGAGACAGAAGAGGCCCGGCGCGTGGAACTCTCCGCTTCTTGTACGCGACTCGCGTCTCCAAGGACATGAATGATATGAAGACCAAAAGAGGATGATTTCAAACTCCAGCGGAGCTCAGCGGGAGAGGCATAAGAGAAACCGTGGGCATCCAGCACGCAAAAAAATGGAAGTGAAAATTTGCTATAAGGCGTGTGAATATCGAGCGTCGTGTTCCTGGGTCAAACTGCCATATTTAAAACATATGTGCCATATTTAGTCATTATTTAATATTAATTTATTGGTTCGAAAACCCACCTAGCTGTTATTATTTTTGGGCGTTTGATAGGTTTTCCTGTATGTTTCAGATGTCCGACTCTGTGAGCAGTTATTGTAAATCTCCAAATATAGGACGCACCTGTGTATAAGACACACACTAATTTTAAGGACAAATTCTGGTATTTTTTTTATGTTAGCGTGTTTAAGACACACTAACAGTTTGGTGACATTTTAAAAATGATATCAAAACAGAATGAATCTCATCTTTGTAAACCCTTCATATCTTCTTGCGTTTATATCTCGTCACGTTAAGCGTGCTTCAGATTTCCCATATTGAGAGCGGTCAGTGAACGCTGCGCCAGTGTAACGTTGAACTCTCTCCAGGCAGTTGTTTTTTTCTCTTCCTCGGGACGCAGCTCAAGTTCATTTTGCCACAAATACCCAAAGTTGTGCAGCATCTGTGGTCCATTAAGTTTATTCTTGTGAGTATATGCCAAAAGTCCACTATTAATAAATGAATCAAATGGAATACCTTTCCGTCTTCTTTAATCGCTGCATCTCTCCAATTTAGTAATATTCCTGTGTGTGAATAAGAATGGACTCGGACGTTGGTTCGGCCGGCTCGCTTCTTTTACTGAATATAATGCCGTAACAAGCTCAGCTAACACGAGCTGCTGTAAGCTTGTCACTTGTCTGTCTTATAACTTGGCACACCTTATTTATGGAAAGCTCCAAAATTGGACTTGTCCATTATGACTAATCCAGTGCGTCTTATTGGTCGAATAAATACACTAACAGTAACCCTTTCTTCAATTAAATTAAACTACGGGGCGCATTGAAGAGAAGTTAAGACTGTTTAAAAATCATCTCGTGTTTCTGCATACAATTTTACTATAACGGTGTGAAAAAAAAACGGCTTTCAAAGAAACCTGATACAAAAACCCCTGCAGTAATGACAAAGTATTTTGAAATATTAACGTCATCACAGCGCCTGCGGAGAGTTTGACGGGAGCCGTTTGAGCCTGTGAAATTTCTCATTTTCCTCAGGGCTGAGCCGCACGAACGCAGCCTTGAGTGATACCTCTCCTGGCTATTAACCTGTAATGTCTTCACACACACAAACGCGCACCACCGCTGTTTATTTTTCACTAAGCGGGACCAAAGCTAAATGATAACAAAGTGGCGGGAGAGCTTCCGCGGAGGGAGTAAAATCTTGATTATCCGAATGAAAAAAAAAAGGAAAATCAAATCAAAAACGCCGGAGTCTCGCCGCTCACCCAAAAGTCGATGGAATTGTTCCATTTCCATTTTATGAAGCTCATTATGAAGCTTAAGCATTCTTTAGCGACGGCTTTTCTGGGAGCTTGGGCGAATACGTTTTCATTGAAAAGCCAAAGAACATGCAAAAGCTTTTCTCTTGACCTCCCTTTCTCTCTCTCATGTACTCACATGAATCAATAAGCAACTTGCAGGCAATCAGACACCATTATTTGTGAAGTTCCACTTGAGTTCACATGAGATGATAAAAGAGGCTGCTATTGATTCAGCGGCCCTGAAGGAGAGAGCAATTTAAGCGACCGATGGGGCATAAAGCAAACCCAACGGCGGCAAAGGAGGCGGGAGCAAAGATGGACTTTTGCCCGAGAAGGTATCAAAGCGGACCGCTTCTCCAGCATTCGCCGCTCGGCCTGATACATATAAGCGGCAGCAAAGTCGAAGACGAAAAGAAGTCCGCGGCGGGAAACGTCGGCATGTAAATTACGTGGAGGGAATTCTCCGCTGGAGCCGCAGCAAACAAGTCTAGCGGCTGATGAATGATGCAAGTTTGCTGATTTGGGGGCTCCTCATTAATATTCATTACGCCGCGATGTACGCAGCGGTGGACTGATGAGCCATTTTCAGCACAACGCCGGCAGAGAAAGCCGCAAAGGGGTTCCGCGCGTCGAAGCGTTTGTTCAACACGGAGACGCTGATTGCGCGGCGCCGTATGGACAAA
Source organism: Hippichthys cyanospilos (assembly GCF_059441005.1). Classification (NCBI taxonomy): domain Eukaryota; kingdom Metazoa; phylum Chordata; class Actinopteri; order Syngnathiformes; family Syngnathidae; genus Hippichthys; species Hippichthys cyanospilos. The sequence continues at coordinate 2,829,362 of NC_142372.1, forward strand.
AGTATTTGGACAGATGTCCCCGAAGCCGGATCGGTCCTGAGAACAACTTCGGGGAGGATTTTGGCTGCTGGGAAATCGGTCTTGTAGTTGTTCAAAAAAAGTCTCGACCAGGGATTCGCAAAGGTTTTGGAGTAAGGCACCCCTTTTTGAAAGCACATTTTTCAAGGACCCCATTGCAAATATTTGCAAAAAGGGTTAAAAAAAAATGAATAAGTGCCGGTTTTATTCACCAACAGATTCCATTTGACAACAGGTACTTATATTTGTTACTTTTTAGCTATACTGAAGTTTAGACAGGAAAAATTGCATACTGCGCGCCTTTTTACTGCAAACCAAATCAATTTCCTCCCAAAGGTTTAGTATTTAGTCAAAAACAACTATATCAAATAAAATGCCACTTTAGCTTTGTTGGCCTCCGCTTCATTAGCATGCAATTGTAGACACAAGATGAATTTTGGCAAATTTCAAAATTATAACATTTTTTAAAAATTATTAACTAATTCAATGCCAGGGACGTAAATTCACGTTTTTTTTAAGAGTCCGGACAATCTCTAATAAAGTAAATTAAGGACATTGTTTTCCATATGCTTAAGTATTAAATCCATACTTAGGTATCTGGGATTGAATGTCGTGAAAATCAAAACGTGAAAATACGTCCCTGGCGTTGAATGAGTTAAACTGGTTGAATTGCTTGTTTTATTGAAGAGTCGTGAATACTTTTACAGCCCAATATAAAATCAGATGAAATTATTTGGTCGGTCCTCCGAAAAGTTTGAAATTACAGTAGCTCACCTTTTTGAACTCAGCCAACGAGTTAGTCCAGGTCCAGTAGTGAGCCTTGTATTGCCCGAGCCGGACAGCCATCATTTCGTTTCCGCGGTAATAGAAGATTGGCCTGTTAAGGAAACGCGTTACACTTGGGTGGGAATGCTTTAAAAAATAGAAGAAAAATATCCACCTCAAAGCACTGCCATATGCAAAGACCACCTTGACAAGCAGCTTGGTGCACCACCAATATCCAAAGGGCCGAGGCTATTTGTTTTCTCAAAAACACTTTTCGATTTACGAGTTAGCGGGCTTTCATTAAAGCCGAAATTAGCAGAAAAAGCTTCTGAAAATAAAGGAAAATAAAAAAAAGTTGTACACTTCTTAAAAAAGCACTAAGGCTCGATTATTTGAGACGATAACCTGTCAAGATAATCCAACTATAGTGGCTTGGGTTTAGGCGTTAAAATTTTAACCAACAGGGGGCAGTCAAACACAAAATGTGATGAAGAAGGGAGGAGAAAACGAAGAAACACAAGAAAAAGTAAACGATTGTTAGTTTTTGTTGGCTAATCAGTTAGCAAAGGCAAATATTGTTGGCGTCTGAAAACTCATATCCATCTATGGCAGATAATAAATAACGAGTGCTCTTATCCACTCACTAGAACTGTAGGGGAGAGCTCAACAATTTAATGGAATAATCATTATACATTTATGTTACCTATTTTGCGGTGTATGCGGGTTGTTCAGGAGAACCGGAGTCAGGTCCATTCCATCTAAGGCTCTATCATCAGGTGCTTTGATGCCAGCCAGAGATAAACTTGTTGTGAACAGGTCCATTACATTGGAGAGTTGGAAATTCACCTTTTAAACAAAAAATTCCTTTTTAGACTATTAATACATTCAATCTTAAAGACATATTTGTAATTGTTTCCATATATTTATTCCCAGGTCGTTATTTTTGGGAGAAGAAGACAGTAGACGCCGTATGAACTGACAACAAATAGAATAACACACACACACACCACAAATGTACTCCTTTATCTGGTTCTCCTCGTGAGCAAAAATGATCTCAAGCCTCTTGTCTTCCTTCCTTGTGTGTTGTTTATTGAATGTTTTCGGTTGCAACATGACATTTCCAAAAACTCACTGCCCGGCACAGCATATTAATAATGCAACTGTTGTTACCCACTTCTCTATCTCACTGAAAAAAATTGCTTGATGCAGCTACCTGTACAAATGTGTTGGGCTTCTAAAATCAAGAATCTCACACCTAAGGAGTACCACAAATGTGCTCCTTTATCTGGTTCTCCTCGTGAGCAAAAATAATCTCAAGCCTCTTGTCTTCCTTCCTTGTGTGTTGTTTATTAAATGTTCTAAGTTGCATGAACCTAAAATTTCGCCCGGCACTGCAGATTATTAATGCAACTGTTGGTCCTCGCTTCTCTATCTCGGTGGAAAAAAAAAATGCTTGATGTAGCTACCCATAAAAATTTGTTTGGCTTCCCAAATCAAGAATTGCACACTTGAGGAATACCACGAATGCGCTCCTTTATGTCAGATTTTATCATTTAAGTAAACATGTCTTGCTGTGATAATGTGCATGTGTGATCGTAAAAGAGGCACATTTCCTCAGTGCGCCTAATCTCCTTTTTGCAGGTTTTAGTATGAAAACGCATCCTTTTAAATTTCGGCGAGTGAAGAAAAAGAGACGAGGAAGTAGAGAGAGGACACAGCCCGGGCAAGGAGGCATCTGGAGACGGAGCGAGCTGCTTTTTTTTTTTTTTTTATCTCCTTCTCCCAGTCTCACCAGAAAAAAAAAGCTTTATTTTATTTATAAACTTTGAACTATTTTCAGATAAAATGCCATTTTTCCGCTGTCATCCTTGATCTTCCCTTCCATTCACTCCCGAGCGAGCCTTGGAGGGAGACGGCACGCTCGCAATCAGATAGCGCTATCAGGCCGCTGCAGCTGCACGGCCATGTGCTGCGCTGCTCCTATCCTCACACGCACGCACACACACACACACACACGCATATGTACACACAAGTGCATCAGCACTGAAATTAATTCACTTTTGCGGCGCAGCAGCCACACAACTCGTGCATTCCATGATATCGTACGTCTTGTTCAAATCCAGATTTAGCCGTTAACTTTTTTTTAAAGACACACGTGCACACGCACACACTTGAAAAAGAACAAAAGAAAAAAAACAAATGACAATTAGGTCTTTAAATTGAACTTTTCCCTAATATTTACAGCCCTTCTTTCAAAAAAAAAACCCTCTGTATATTACCTGATAGTTATGTAGAGCTTTATTTAATTAATTTAAAGTTTGATATTCTGCAAGACCAGCAAATTTTAAGAGAGTGGTTTTCTAACTTTTTTTCATGATATGCTCCCTATGAAATATTTTTCACCATATCACTATTACCATTGTAACACTAGGAATACGAACAGAATGAAGGAAAGCGGTCACAAAAACACAATTCAACAAACAGTGATTTCATGTTCCAATTCATTTGCCTAATTTGAAAAGAAAAATATGACCCAAGATATGAGGCTTTGTCTTTTCCATGTGAAGTGTAATTGCTATAAAATATCTTTTTTTTTTTTTTAGGCACTTTTGATGCACTCATTTTTTTTTTTTAGTTTTAGACCAACCTGTAACCTCTATGAACACTGTTAAAAAAGTTAACAGTTGTTGAACGTTGATTTACATTGCTTTTTTTTCTGTTCTTAAAGGGACAATGTGTAAGATTTAGACCGTTTTTCATTACGAACAGCAGGAAGTGCTGCATTTACCATCGTCCCTAGCTATAGCAGACATGGCAGCCTACAGAGGAGTGCCACCCCCCCATGTAATATCATTTATATTACGATTATATTTAAAACAGAGTTGGTCATTAAGAACACATTTATTTGCATGTTCTTAAAATGTATAATCATTTAGTTTATTCTTTTTTATGAAAAACGGTCTAAATCTTACACATTGTCCCTTTAAGTTAAAAAAATAGGTTTTTATATACTTTTTTTAATAGATGGTAGTCTTATTTATAGTCGGCACAGAAGGTTTTTCTGGGGGGGGCTTTGCAAAAAATAATTGAGAAGCACCGCATCAAAGTCAATCTGTTTGTGTTGGGCTTTTTTCCATCCTAATGCTCCGCCTATCAACAGGTAGCGGAAATGTAAACGGAAAAGCTGCAGGCGGCGTTCAGTTTGAGAGCAAATGAATAATTGATTTACTAATCCCGTGTATCGAGTCGCTTGTTATTGTTTTGTTTCTTTTGTGCGTCATTTACTACGACGCGCGGCGGCCGCTTTCGCTGCGAGCGCTTCGTTTTGCGCCGGACTCACATGGAGCGACCGATTTCAACCGGCGGGAAAGATGCCTCGTGCGATCGAGAGCCGAATCTGGGCGTGCGTTTCCTGTCGTTTTGAGCTGCGGTTATTGACCCACCTCTCTGTCTTGTCTGTCCCGCAACCTAATTTAACCCCCACTCCCCCCCCCCACCCCCCACCTACGGCGTGATCCTTTAAGCCGGCGCGTTCTGCAAATGACTTTTAATTGTATTAGGGGCAGCTGTGACATGGGGCTGTGATGCGGAGGGATTTGCTGGCGGAGCGAGTGGAGTCTGCGGTAAGCCTTGCCCCTGGCTCATCTCACAGGGTTGTGCTGGGGCCTGATAGCGCTGCAGAGGAGCGAGGGAGAGGGGGATTGGGATGCGTCTTAAACAGCTAATCTGTTTGTGTGTTTGCTGAGGTTGGATTGAGCTGTAATGAGGACTCAGTATCTGAATATGCCAGGCGCCCAGGATAAAGGAAACCAGGAAGGTGGGTGGGGTGGGGGTGCGAGGAGGAAGATGTAAAAGAGCCGGCTGCTGCGGAGAGGAGAAAGGGAAGAAGAATGCTCGGGTGCCAGGAACATTGTTGGGTTTGAGCGGACTTTGTCGTCGTAATTGTCCACCGCGGCTCTTTGCGTGCAGGCGCGTTTGAACATGAATACGCGTGCCCGAATGTTTTGTTCGCTTGGAGATTTTTGTTTTTTGCGGTGGATTTGACATCGGTGCAAATTGTCATGAGACGATTTCTAGATCGGCCCTGCGGTTGTATGATTGAATTCATTGTACGCTTGAATTAGGCGTCTGACAAACAAATACATAAATAAAAATACAAACATTTTCTCCCACAAGACTAGAGTCACTAAAATGAGCTTGGAAAAGGAAACAAACAGTGCTTATAGTGTGCGTTTTTTTTTCTAAAACACTGTCATTGCAACAAAAACAAATATGCATTAAAATTAATGTTGTGAGGAATTACAATAATTCCCCAAATATAGGACACACCTGTGTATAGGATGCACCCTTAATTTTAGGGTCAAAATCTGGTATAACGATTATACGACACACCGACTATTGGCGACAACGTAAAAACTGTAGCAAAACAAAAGCGATCGCATCTTTGTAAATTCTACACATTTTCTTGTGTTTATATTTCTAAGTTATATATTTGTTGCGGGTTAAGTGTGCTTCAGAGTTCCCATATTGTAAGTGGTCAGTGAACGCTGCGCCAATGTAACGTTGCATACGCTGGAAGCGGTTGTTTTTCCTCGAAGCGGTTGCTTACACTTTTGGCCTTCATTTTGGGGAGACGAAAAGTTTTACGTTTGGGGAACTACGCTGCGTCTTTGGGACTGAATGTTACAAACACCTTTTGCCACTCGCTGTCAAGGCTTGTGGTAGCGACCAATCACAGCTCACTTGCTGGTCACGTGATGTCACGTGCTATCATTGTCACCTGAGCCACATGTGATGTCATTTTTAGTGGCCGGCAAGTGGAAAATAATGAAAAATAATTTGTTCGATAAATAGTTATTAAATAAATGACTCCTATAAACCAAATAATATCTTTTTGCTCCTGAAATTAGCTAAATAAATGGATGGAATGTTTAACAGAGAAAAGTGCACGAAAAGAAGAAAATATGCGACTGTTGAATTAACGCCTCTTTTGGAAAACGTTTATTTTGGGTGGCGGGGTCCAAACTACGGCCCGTGTCCAAGCTTTTTGCCAAACTAAACTCGAGAACAATAAATAAAGTGAAAAGTGTTCTTACCATGCCGGCCGCGATGCGTCCGGGCCACCAAGCGATGGCGGGCTCCCTCATGCCCCCTTCGAAGGTGGTCTCCTTGCCGCAGAGGAATGGCCCATTACTGCCGCCTAAAAAATGAGAGGCACGCATTAATGAGCGCACGAAATAAAGGCTGAAAAATGACTTCTTCCTCAAGATGATTCTTACTCTCATTGGGGCCAGACGTAAGAGCGGCTCCGTTGTCCGAAGTGAAGAAGACAAAGGTGCTGTTTTCGTTCCCCAGCGTCCTGAGCCTGGACAGGATCTGACCCACGCTGTAGTCCAGTTCCATGACCGCGTCGCCATACCTGTAAAGCACAAGATCTCGTAAGAAAAACAATCGGCGGGTTTGGTGGTCGGAGAATGGCGGAAACGCACCGGCCTCGTTGGCTCTTCCCGAGGAAGCGTCCGGAAGCGTAGACGGGGGCGTGAGTGGCGTCGGCGGCCCAGTACAGGAAGAAAGGCCGTTGGGACAGACTTTGGCGATTTATGAATTCAAGACCTTCCTGTTGAAGAGTGCAGATGACTGCGATTTTCATTTTCTATCATTGCCACTTCCTGTAAATGAAACCCGGGCAAGAAACGCCTAACGGCAATGCTGTTTACCTTACTATGGAGGAGCGAAAGTCCCAAAATTAAATCAATAAATATACCATGAAACTAAATTGTCATCAATTGAATGAATGTTAATTAGCTATTTAATATGGAATTTAATCAATCAATGTTTCATTAAATGTGTCAATCATTAAATGACCATGTATTATATTTTAAAAAAATGTAGAATTCTTTATCGATTTATTAAATCATTTTGTGGCTTTGTGTTGCGGAGTTCATTCATTTTATCTGTCAAACGCTTCCATCAATGTTTGATGGCCCGGTCCAAACATCTTGAGCTACAATTGTCTTGAAAGCTCCTGAAGGTCCTCTGTCATCGTAGCTGCCATGTTTCCAACCACTTGAGGCCATAGCAATGCATTGGACAATATTGGAGCTAAACAGGCTTTGGCCCCGCCCATTGACATTGACGAGCGTGTTTGACGGATACAATTAATTCGTATAACACCGCAACAGTAGATTAATAATTATTTAAACACTTAATTAAATGTATTTAATTATTTCATGGTAAATTAATTAAGCACTTCCGGTCCTCGATATCAAACAGCTTACCTGCAAGTACATTTGTGTGAGATTGGACTCTCCTGTCTTTCTGTTGATTTGAAACTCCTCGTAGTATCTACGAAACAAGATGACAGGATTACTTGGGACAGACTGATTTTCGGGCAGGGTGATTATCAGAGCTGCGATCGGCTTTATTGATGCTTATCAGCATTTTTACTAATCTTACGTTACGGCCTATAAACTGTGTCTTTACACCTCTGAAAATGCACTTCTCTGACTATGTGTAACGCGGCCTCGCTCCAGCACTGGTCCGCCCGTAGCAGCATCTGATTGGATAGCAGGGAAGCAGGTTGAGCGAATGGCGAGAGAAAAGTGCTTCCACATATGCGTGCCTTTGTGTGAGTGTGTGTGTGTGGAGAAGATGAATGTGTGCGTAAGCCACAGCGAACGTTTTTTGTGTTGATTGGGAGAAGTCAAGCAATTTAAATGAAGTATTGCGGTTTGTATTATTTAATTTTTTTTAATTAATTTTACTACAGCTAATATTTCTTGAGTGCTTTAAATGTATATCAGCTTGAAATATGGGTTATCGACCCCCTTGTCTACCAAGAATCGGCGCAGGTATCGGCCCTCATATCGGTCGCTCTCTATTAATTACTTTCAAAAAGAAACGCACACCAAAAACGAGCAAATTCACACAGGTAAGTGGAAAGAGGGATTCAATCCCGAACCTCACAGCTGCGAGACGGATGTGCAAACCAACTAGTGCTGCCTAATCGCAACCCATTAACTGACAGGTCGATTAAATTAGTTGATGATGGCCACTTGGCCATGAATAAAATAATACATCAACCAAGTGGTTGATATTTTCTGATTATTTGACATACGGTAAGAAAATAGGGAAGTTTTGACCTCAATAAATCTGTATTTTTCGGTATTTTAGCAAAACAATGGCACATCTGGTAGTGTGATAACTAAGTGGTCATGCCATGTTCGGGTGAAATTTCAGATCCCTATTGTCTTCTTTCAGTGCTTTCTCTTTGATGTGAAATGATTTTGATGTAAAGCGTTAAGGATTTGACAAAATACTGCTCAAGAGTTATTAAAGTGGCATCTAGAGGAGCAAAACTTAAAAATACTCCATGAGGCTTCATTTTCCCATCTGTAAATAAAAACGGATGGAATCAGCACACAGAAAGCATAATGTTAAGAGAATGAAAATGAAATGAATGCAATTAACCCTAACATTTTCAAGATTCAAGAGTTTTATTGCCGTATGCATAGTAATACCACACAATGAAATTCTTATTCTGTTCACTTCCCCGAGCAGACTCCCATAATCGAGCAAATAAAAAAGTAGGCAAAAAAAAAAAAGACTATGACTACGATGTAATTGAATGATTGCAATGAATCAGTGAAACTGACCCCTATTTTATTTTTTTCCGCCAAAAATGCATGTTGGTGGGGTCCTACTTAGTTCATTCAAATCCTATCCTAAAATGAACAAAAAATAGCGCCGGCTCTAAATCTGAGACATTTGGAAGGTCTCCCAGGTGCAAACCGTGACGAGGTTTATCAAATTTGCAAAGTCTCCACGGAGTTGAACGGGAGAGATCACCAAGATGTCGCTGAGGCGTGGAGCGGCGAGCGCACTTCCACACGCCTCACTTCCTCCAGGTGCGCTCATACTTTGCAAACACAACCTGCTGTCTCTGGAGGGCGCACACACACATATGTGTGTGTGTGTTCATGTGGGTGCGTCTATCCACAGCTCAGGTGAGCTGCGCCGATTAAACTCGAAAAAATTCAGTTGCAGTGACCCTGAACACGCGTATGGCTGTTTTTGATGCAAACAAATGGGCGGAAAATGGAATACGCAAGTTCGGCCGGGTTAGACGATTCGGTGTGGGATTCTGCCTGCCGATTATTTCTGAGTTGCTGTAGTCGGCGATGTTGGGCCGCCCGCTGTTGTTGTAAGGCCTAAAATGGCGGCTGGGTGCACCAAAACATTCGTCGATGGTACACTGTGATAACTAAGCGGTCACGCCATGTTATATTTTGAGATGTTGTCATCATTTGGGTCCAATTTCAGCTCCCTGGTGTCTTCTTTCAATGATAAAATTGAAAGAAGTCAATTTCAGCTTCCTACTGTTTTTTTTCAATGCTTTATATTAGATGTGAAATGCCTTTGATGTAAAGGTCAGAAGGTTGGACAAAATACCTCACGTGGGTTAAAGCAACTAACAAACCACTTCAACCATGACTAGAATTAATTGATCGCAATTAATCTGTTAATCTGCCCCCTACTTTTCTTCTGCCAAAACTCGGCATTGACCTCCAAAAATCCGAGTCAGAGCACCTCGCACTAATGTGTGTGTGGGATTTTACCTGCCGATCATTTCCGAGTTGTTGTAGACGGGGATGTTGGGTCGACCGCTGTTGTTGTAGGGCCCAAAATGGCAGTCGGGGGCACCAAACCATTCGTCAAAGCCGTTCTTCAGGGGGAGGTACTGCGCTCGGTGGCCCAGGTGCCTGTCGGGAAGTAAAGTGCTCTCACACAGTGTGGTGTCAGCGTGGCTCACTGAGCATGTGCGTTTCCACTTAGTCGCATACGCTGCGCGCGTTTTCCGCATCACGCTGACTTCAAGTCAGAGATCGGAATCTGTTCACTTGAGTAAAAGGTCCACTTTGAGATGCTGACACGTTATTCGACAGCATATCAACTGGGAAAGTTATTGCTCATCTTAGTTGTTCGTCTGACTTTTTTTTTTTTTTTTTTTTTAGGTATTTCATGGATTTTGGAGACGAAGAAAAAAAAAAAAGGTAAACAATCCTGTGCTTGTCAATTATGTTTTGCAAACCCCTCTACACAGGGAAGCGTAAACGTTTAGCGCCACGCCCACTCTCCGCGCCAACTATAAATAAGCTAATGATCAATAAACAATTGTATGAAAATACCTAAAACTGTATCCTTTTTACACTAATAAAGAAAGAAACAATATAACTGTGAGCTACGTTTTTTAAAGTACAGGTTACAGGTTAGTCTAAAACTGAAAAAAAAGTGGATCAGGGTGCTTAACATAAAAAATAAAAAAGACATCAATTCTTATTTTAATTGCAATTACACTTCACATGGCAAAAACTAGCCTTTTTCCTCGGGGTGGTTCGCAGCCCCCCTGGCATCACCTTGCACCCCCCCAGGGGGGCCCGCTCCACTATATGTGAAGGACTGACATACAGTGAAAAAAAATACAAAAAATCTGACTTGAAAATCAGTCTATAAAGAAAAGAAGAAATGAAAAGGCGCTCACCATTTCCCAACTATCTTGCTGATATAACCTTTCTTCTTCAGCATCTGAGGTAACAGGATCTCATCCTGGGAGATTCCCCCCACAATCTCCTGTGGTGTATATGCTGCAAAAGAGGGCCACAATTTAGTCGCTGACTACAGTGCCAACTGATAATCAGTGAGGATATTTTTGTGGGTTTTCACCGTTTCTGGCGTGACCATTTGTGGTGTAGAATCCATTTCGAACAGGGAGTCTCCCGGTGAGAAGTGCAGCTCTGGCTGTGTGAAATTTGGGGGGGCAACATTTACAAGGGGATTATTGATCATAGTTTTCCTAAGATCATAACAAAGTTGTAGTTACTCACAGGGAGAACATAAGGGGTTGGCGGTGTAGAAGTTTGGGAGAAGCATGCCCTGTGCAGCCATGGCATCCAGGTTCGGGGTCTCCTTCGAGGGCTGGCCCAACACCCCCAGATCCCCCCAACCCATCTGAATCACGGAAAGAGACATAGATGACATAATTTGTGCAGAATCTTACAACGTATATACAGGAATCGTGAATAACGATAGAAAATACAAACGTAAAAAAAAAAACTATTTACAGTAACTGTCACGTGATTGGGGCAACTCTCAAGTTAAAACTATTTCAATATTATATCCGTAACTAAACATGGACGAACAAAAGAAAAATAACTACAACTCACGTCATCCATAAGCATAATGATAATGTTTGGCGGCGAGGCAGCTGCGAGTTTTTCTACCCAGTAAATACATATTATTGCACGCAAGAAAGTTAGAAGTGTACCAGACATCACTAATGCCGCAATGCTGAACCGCACCAATATTGAGGAAGTCGGCTTGACTTTCATTCAAGCAGCTTATGTTGCGTACAGTTTACGCATAAAAATTCAAGCGTGGGGTTTTACGTGATTCAAGTGATTTCCACTTATTTTTAAAAAGAGAAACTATTTTAAGCTATTATTATTCATTTTGAATTTTTTATGTTTACAAAAAATGTATCGCTGATATAAACGTCCCACTCAGTTGCAAGGATTTTCTTTCTTGTTTATCACTCTTTCATTTATTTTTCAGGAATAAAATCAATATCTGGTATTTGTGAAACAGCATTTAAACATTTTAGCTTGAACGTATGACGGCTATCTTGATGGCTAATTTCCCGAGCATCCGCGAATGCCTGTCACGTGATCGCAGCGACGGCACACCGGAAGACAACTAAAATGGCGGTGTGCATTGCTGTCATAGCAAAAGAGGTAATGTCTTTCTCTATATTCTAATCACTATCTGTGCTGTAGGACCGCTTTTACCTAATTTGATTGTCTCCGTATCTCCCTCAGAACTACCCGCTGTACATCCGTAGCGTTCCCACTCAAAATGAGCTCAAATTTCATTACACTGTGCACACCTCCCTGGATGTGGTGGAAGAGAAGATATCAGCTGTGGGGAAGTCATTAGGGGACCAGAGAGAACTCTACCTGGGTCTACTTTATCCGACCGAAGACTACAAAGTGTATCCTCTTTGCTCAAGAAACGTGGATAATGTTTACAAAGCGTGGGTCCATCATGTAAAATAAATGCATACATGAATAATGTGCATCTATTTTCATTTTGATTGCGAAGAGGATGACGTTAATTTAACAGCGTTGTTTTTTCTCCTTGACTATCTTATTAGATACGGCTATGTCACAAACTCCAAGGTTAAATTTGTTATTGTTGTAGATTCATCCAACACATCATTACGGGATAACGAAATAAGAAGTGTAAGGGAAGTGACTTTGGAACGTATATGTGGGATGTTTTGTTAGTGTATTTACTCTTTGATGTTTTGCAGATGTTCAGAAAACTGCACAACTCCTTCACCGATGTCATGTGTAACCCGTTTCATACTCCAGGAAACCCGATTCAGTCCAAGTGAGTTTGTGTATGTAGTTTTTTTTTTTTCCAATCAATTTTACATTTTTAAAAATATATATATCTTTCCCCTCAGGGCATTTGATGAAGTCGTCTCTGGAATGATGTCTCAAAGCGCTTGACGTCTTCTCCATCCTCCCATGTACACACCTCGTTTTTCACGTCTTGGAATTGCCTTGTTTAAATGTGTGTAAATAAAATTGTCGCCGCACGTGTGCATGCATCACTTTAGTACAAATGAAGCATTAGATCATTTTATTTGTTCACAAAGCAAAGGATGTACTGTATTAAGTTAACAGAGGAAGATTCATACACAGCGAGCACAAACAATACATCTGCGTTAGTTCGTAAAAATGAAAGGACACCTTTTGCATGAGTATGGGACCCACCCCCTCTCCCATCATGCGGTTTACACGACAAGCTTAAAACTATCTTGAGAACTGACGCAGACAAACCGATACCGTCTTTTAAAATCAGTTCATACAAGCGGCGGGGAAAAGGGGCTCCTAGCGCTGTTGGGCGTAGTGCTGTCCGCTGGCGCTGGCTCCCGTTTCCTCTGAAGGTGGGGTGATGAGGAGGAGGCACGGGTAGCGTTTGGACGTCTGTTCGTGATAATCCATGTGGCCCCACTGTCTCTTGCCCACCGGGGGGCCTCCGTAGTAAGGGTGGGGGTTCTGGTGTTGCGGTCGAGTGGACTGGTAGCGAAACCTGCCTCGGGAGCTATGCTGGCCCCTGGGGGCCTGGAAGCCTCGCCCCCTGCCTCTCGAGTGGCCGCCTCGGTGGCCTCCCCTGTCGGTGGTGCTGATGCCGGGCATGTTGGTCCTTTTGGGCAACACCTGGAACATAAAAAAACAAGTCCTCAGCTCCTTTCATCGAATATCCTTTAAAGCCTCCCGAGAGCCAGACTACTTGTTTGTGTCCATTGGAGTGGACATTTGTTTTTAGTCCAAATCTTTTGAATCGCTGGAGCCACTCTACTAAGTCCTAGTGAGCTCAGTAGAGGACATCCTGGCCTTTTCCATGAGCTCTCGTGTTTTGAGTGGGATGCTGTTAACTGGCTAGGGGAAAAAATTGGGCGAAAACAAAAACGTTGGGTCTGAGGTGGATCGAAAGACAAAATTCATCAGTGTCATTTATTAACTTGGATTGTACGCGGGTTTATTCTGGATTAGCGATAGTAGTAAAGCCAATGTTTACATAATCACCCATTACTAATTAATCGTCTGATTACTTTTAAAAAAATAAAAACATTACATTCCTACCAATAAATTTCAATGTGTGTGAATTATATATGGATTTCCCACAATTAACAGGCTGGCCTGGTACTTATTCCATATTCCTCGCGAGTAAGAGGGATCAATGTTGAATATTCTTGTTATACAGGCATTATCTGTGTTACAAGTAGTTGAATCATGTCATTTAAAATGTACACTTATTTTGTACTATTGATTTTATGATTTTTTTAAAGCAAATCGACTTAAAGCTGCGAATAGTGACATCTAGGTCAATTCTTTCCACAGCTTTCTTGTAATGTTCACCAAATTGTTGCTTGTGTTAAAAAAATAAAATAAAAATACAGAAAGCCTTGTTTTGAATGGCAGAACCACAGAATTACCCGATCAACAAACTTTGTAATATACACTTAAAGACTAGGTTACTTATAGATAATAAATAGACAAATGTTGCTTGTCTACAACTGCTGTAAATGATTAAGAGTACAGGAAGGAAATGAGTGAAAAACCAAGTAAAATGCTAGTAAAGTTCTCTTACCTTGAGAACCCTTCCTCGAAATAAAGTCTCGTGCAGGCCGATGGCACTCTGCACGGAGTTGCGATCAGAGAACTCGATGTAGGCAAATCTGGGAAAGGAATAAAAGCTTTCTTGCGGACTGAAGTTAAGGAGCGCATAGTTTTGATGCAACTGACCCTTTGGGGTGACCGGAGAACCTGTCGCAGAGGATGGTGACGCGGTTGACGGGACCGCAGCCGTTGAAATGGATCTCCAACTCATCTGCAGTAGCCCCATAGTCCACCTGGGACACCAACCGGTAAACATTCCTTTAAAAAAAAGCTTCAATACCTACCAAGATAACCTTGGATTATTTTATCTATCGTTAGGCCATTGATAGTTGAGTAATGCCCCACCCATTGTTGAAAGAAGATTTTCTTTAAAATTATCTGCGGTCAAACTTCTAAAATGTGGTCCCTTCTGGAGGTTTCTGATTTTCCCCAAATTGGGGTTTTTGAGTTTTTCCTTCCCCTTCTGGGAGCTTTGACAGGGGATGCTGTTGTGTACCTTACATTGAAAAGATGTCTCTGTATGACCTCTTTTCATTCTGTGAAGCCCTTTGAGACTTCGGTGATTTAGGGCTATATAAATAAAATTTGATTGATTGATTGATAAAATCTATAAATGAGCAGACAAAAAGCCGCAGTCATTCAGTCACTAGGTGGTGCACCAAGACGATCAAACCTTACGTCAAGGCAGTCTTTGCATGTTTTGTATTTTTAATCCAAAGTGCTGCTGGGGTATGACTTGTCCGCTTTGCATTTAAAAAAAAAAAAGAGGTCCTTTGTAAAAACAGTGGCATAGAACTAGTGCCAGCGGAGCTTTGACGTGGATATATTAGACAACCTAATTTATAAGTAGACTTACCCAACATAGTCAACTTTTTACCCCCAGTGTTATATCAAACAGTTATCCAATATCAACATTACCTTAGGACAGATATGGAAAAGTCCACAATGCACCTTTAGTTATTTTACTTAAGTCGAAAAAAAAAAAAAAAACCTGGCATATTAGGTAATTAAATAATAATAAAGCATAAAAAATCTCTTACGTTTCCTACATAAATGGACCTGTTGTCTGCATCGACCCTCTCCTCAGGTGTCATGTTGTAGAATGGGCCTGTGGCAGAACAAAAAAGGTTGACAATTGACATCACTCAAGATTAATGAACAGGTGTTAAGGTCAGGTCACATAAGATATTGGAGGCACCGTTTTGTTTTGTGTGCACCCCCTCGCAAAAACATTGTTTTATCTTTGAGTCACTGTAAGTCGGGGAGGTGGAGCAGCGAGTCAGTGGAAGGAGGCAGACAAGCAGAAAATAGCACAAAAAAAAAAAAAAAAAAAGACTTCCGCTCCGTCTCATTGGGCAGCGATGAGGCACATTAAGCGCCCCAGGTGTTCGCCACATGGCGACACGGAAGGCTCACCTGGACCTACAGTACACCACGCACCTGGCTAAAATGCACTGTTGAACTTGCCCCAGTCTGTATTTACTATTTGGAAACATCAAACTACGCGAGTCTCACCAGGCCGGGGGCTGCTGGTCAGCAGCTGCATCTCCTCGCCGTTGCACCTGTCCTCCTCTTCTTCTACGACTCCCTCCTCCTTCATTCTTTCTGTCTCTTCTTCCATCTCCAGCTCCTGAACTCGGGCCTTGATGGCTGCCAGCTCCTGTTAAACCAAAAATTATTTTTTAAAATACAAGCTTATGGCCATACTACCCTGAGAACATTCCAATCTTGGAAGCTAAGCAGGGTCAGGGCCTGGGTAGTACCAGGTGCCGCAAGGTTCCAAGGAGGCCACTTTAGGTCTTTTCACTTTAATATTTAATTGAATCATAAGTACATTGTATTAAACTCTTGATTCATCTCAGCATTATCAAAACAGTTTTTAATGCAATCAAGAGGATTTTTTTTCCTTCATACTTCAGAGAGTACTTTCCACAAATCATCATTATTCTGAGTTTATGATAATCTATTAATAAAGTTTGACTGACTTATGATTGTTTTGTTGACATTTCTTTAGCGCAGCTCCATCTCATGGATGCATAACGGATACCCAGACACTACTGTAGCTTCTATTCTATGCATCGTATACCGCAGTGCGCCCTGTATATATGAAAACAGTTTTAAAATTAGTCAATTATTGAAGGTGCGCCTTGTTATACAGTGCGTCTTACAGTGAGGAAAATGTGGTCAACACACAGACTCGCTAAACTGATAATCAAGTGCCCACAGACAGTCCCAAATTGGTTTTGAAAGACTGGTAATTAGCGTTCAAGTGTCAGGTTTTGTTAGGCCCCCTCCACACCAAGCCGACATCAGGGGTCGGAATTTGTTGTTCGCCGTCAGCTTGGTGTGACAAAAAAACCCTCGGAAAATCAGCGTTTGTCGCGGGGGTGTCGGAAAAGGGGTTCGGGGCGATTCAGCATGTTGTTTCGGGTTGGGGCGTCACAACAATGTTCACGATGAGTGGCTGCTTAGCACGGAAATTAGCACACAAGATGAGGATCGCAAGCGACGAAGAAACAAGTGGGCAAAACCTGAAATGTTTATAATAGTCAATTTTGTCAAGAACAGCCAAATTTTGGCATTTGACGTAATGGCTAGTCGGACAGAAGAGCAGGAAGAGATCCATCGTGAGTGAAAATGAAAGCAGTCTGTTATTGGAGTAGAAATAAAGTAAGGCCGTGACGTCAAAGCTTCCACAACGCATTGTGCATAATGTACACCACGCAATAGGAACAGTGACTATCCCCGCCTATGGCACGGAGGAGTACTGCATCAAACGTATGCACTAAAGGTACGTTATAGTTGCCGTTGTTGCAGTGGGTTTAAGGTGATTTTTCGGAGCCAATCTTTGTAAATAATAAGTCGACGCTACAAGTGGCCACGACAGACCATCATCGGGTTGGTGTGTAGAGGGCCTCAGACTGAATCTGAAATCCATATCGTAAAATCACATGGTTCGCCTGAATGCTGTCAGGAGTAAGAGGAGGAATAGTAGTAGTGTCAAGCTGCAACAATGCACCAATCTTATTGAGCGATGTACTATGGTTAGGTGGCTGTTTATCCAGTTCAGTTTTGGTGTCAATGAGGAAAAAAATGCCCTTTTTTAACGCTGCCAATGAACTTTGATCGTTAATATTTCCGTTTGTATTGGTCCAACTTTAATAAACGTGCCATCGTTGTGCAGAAATTTTCAAGTTAAATTATTTTGACATGTGATCCGCGTCTTACCTAAATAACGGTTACGAAATTCGTCTTATAAGAGCCGATCCAAATGAAAACTATTCTGACTTGGTGGAGATGTTCTCCAAAGTTGAACGCATTTTACCATTGATGCTACAGCTTGCATGCTAATTGACGAGTGTGCATGTGTACCCAATCATATGCGCCGTTGTGTGAATTATACCTTAGAAACGCGTTTGATGTAGTTTAAGGTTAAAAAATAAAAATCGACGTAACACGTGTAACGAACTCGTTTAATGAAGCATTTCATTTGCATAATACTGTTTTGGACAAAACTCCCACCGTTACGTTTAACTCATTCTTGTGAGGAGATAACCTATCGAAATGTAACCTATGAGCGCTGCTGCATCAAAGCTAGCTAGTTAGCTTTTAAACAGCAGCTCGCTGGTTAGCTAGTTAGCAAGGAAGCTAATCAGCTACGTGCTCATGTGAGCGCCATTCCTCCACCGATGTTAGCGTTCGTTCTTCCATCGCAGCGGCGGCTGTTTTCCGCACCGAGAACGACGGCGTACTCACCGGGTCCTCAGTGAGATGCTCCCCGATGGACTGTCCCTGCAGATAGGCGTACTTCAAATGATTGTCCGCCATGCTCATTATTCCAACATGGCTTCCACAGACAGTTCACAGCGCTAACTGTTAGCACAGCGTACGGAAATTATGTCACCCCGGAAGTAGTCTGACGGCTGGTGGACGCGGGTGACGTCACGCACTTGGTTTTAATGAGCGTCACCTGTGCGCATGTACGTCACGTGTTGTGTTGATTGACGGGCGTAGTCTTGAACCACGTACAACTTTTCCAAGTCCCCTAAGCTTGACCCCTCGGTTGACCTTTACCCGTCATGACTTTGTAATGAGCTTCTTAAATCAAATGAATACACAAAGACATAGACTTCTGTAATATTGTTGGTCTTTTTTATTTTAATTAATTCAAAAAACAATATCGTTCACAAAGCCATTTTTACCCCATGTTTTAATTTTTCTTTAATTATTGTTATTTGTTATATTTGTTACAAACAAAATTTGTTGCAAACAAAAATAAAATAATGACTTTTGTTTTTTTATAATTTGTTCGTCTGTCACTAAAGCATTTATATTGATGTATTTATTATTATTTATTTACTTATCAAAATGTTACAATATGTAATTTTTGTATATTGTTGATATAATACTGATTTGTAATATCTGATTGTTCCTGTAGGTTTTTGTTGTTGTTGTTTGTTCATTGTTATATTGACAAAGGAATTGTTAATGCTCAGTAAGGATAGAAGTAAAAATAATAAGAATAGAATTATCAGAAAAAAAACAAAATATAATAATCAAGATAATAGCAAAAAATAATAAAACAAGATTTAGATAACATGACAATAACTAGAATAATAAAAAACAAAAATATTTTTTTAACTTTAACATAATAAAACCAACAAACACTTATCTAAAGATGGTAAAACCTATTAAAGTTTCTAACTGTTTTTAAATGGTGTGCCAAAACAGCAATTCTATAAACCGATGTTAAATCATTTTCATGGAAATTTACTTATAGCTTCTGCCAAAAAACTATAACTGTCAATATCAATTCTATGCTAACAAGTTTTGGGCAAAGAAAAAGGATACGAGGTTTGTGTAGAATTGAAAATCGATCAACTTTTAAAGATTTTTTAATCAGCTTTTAAAGCCGGTGAGTCCAAAAAAAATGCAGCATTCACGGTTTTCATGTCATATTTTAATTACACAGTTACATTGTTCAACACAGACAATAACCTGAATTAGAATGTTTTACAGCATCACACATCCAACAGAGCGAACAGTTAAAGAGCGGTATTAGCAACAGGGAGGAAAGCATGCATGAAATAAATACAAATCAGAATTGAATTCCTCTGGCACAGTTTACTTCATCTAGAAACGACAACAGGAAGTCGAAGAGAGAGAAACGAAACAAAGCAGAAAGATTTTCAGTCAAGCTTTTCCGCAGAACATTGTCTTTTTTTTTTTTTCTCCATGTCATAGTGTATTGCACGATACAGTATTAGAATGCAGTCAGACACCCTCGTTTTCATTTTGTGTAAAGGTAAAAAGGGGACCATCCTGAGCCAGTACTTTTTGGGGAGTACGCAAGTGCCGTATGAGACTTTTAGCAACGTTAGCCTTCGACAGGATGGATGCGGCGTCATCGCTTTAGATGAGCCTTGCTTATATAGGACATTCCATTTGGCAACCTACTAAAACGTTTTTTTAAAAACAAGCGTTTGGCTCGTATGCAAACCGCACAGATGACTGGATGTAAAATGGAAAGCCTCAAAAAGTATTCACGATAGCCGAGCCCATTTATTTTTCACAGAGTGCAAAGAAAAGAATGTAACAATGCTCATTTGTTTGTCACAATGAATCGGCGTGAACATATTGTCGCATCAAAGTCATGTTAGGCTGCGCTCTAAAAACGGTCGGGTCAAAAGGAACCCAATTTGGGTCAAACGTAACCCCAACTGGCTCAAAAGAAGCCGAGCCACGACTTGGGTCGATTAGGCCCAACTGCCCGGATTTATTTATCTTTTCATTTAGAGTGGATGCTTTTAGAAACAGTGGGGTCAAAAATAGAGGCGTTCAATACCATTTTCTTTCCGATCGATACCACTACGAGAACGCAACTGTGGATGAACACCTTTCCCGATGCATCCAAATATTTTAAAAAGAGATGACCCAATTTCTGCACCCTGAAAACTGCTAAAAAAGGCAAAATTGAATTGTCCCACTACTTGGGTTAGTTTGACCCCATTTGGGTTGTTTTTGTATCAAAACAACCCAATGTTTTGGTTTACACACTATCAAAACAGGGGCTAAGAATATCCCAATTATGGTTAAAGAAAATACAGTCCCAATATTTAGGATGATTTAACCCAACTTTCTGGGTTGTTTTTGACCCATAATTGGGTTATTTTTGACCTAGCTGTTTTCGCAGTCAAAACAATCTCAAACAATTTTTTTAGGGTTTTTTTGTGCAAAACAACTTAGACTTTTAGGTCAAATCAACCCTAACATTGGGTCTGGCTTTATTTCTTTATTTTGACCTATAATCGGGTTTTTTGTTGTTATTAACATACAAAACTACCTATTATTAGGGTTGTTTTGTGCAAATCAATGCAGGAAGTTGGACCCAAATATCGGGCCTTTTTTGAACCATAATTGGGTTATTTAGAATTCAACTGTTTGTACAGTGTAAACTTTGGGTCAGTATTTTTTGAGCCGCGATTGGGCTATTTTTTTTTAACCCAACAGCATTTACACCATTTCTTGACACACCGTAATTGGGTTATTTTTAACACAACTGTTGGTTCACAAATAACCCAATTATGAATCAAAAGAGGACCAACCGAATATTTGGGTCAATTTCACCCAACTTTTTGAAATCAACCCCAAGAGAAGTGAAAAGTGAAATCGCCCCAAATATTGGATCAGTCCTTTTTTTAACCCGCAGTCGCGTTAAAAATAACCCAACTTTTTCCGAAGCGTACAACACAAAGTTGAGTCGAATTGATCCAAGTAGCAGGTTGTTCCATTTTGACCAAAATGTGGTTATAGTTGGTCCTCAGGTTGTTAGCATTAACCAAAAAACTCGGTCAGAAACGACCCTCGAAAAAATGGCTTGTTTTGTCCAAGAAAAAGCAAATTCGGTTGATTTTGTTTAAAACAAATTTGAAAATTTGATTGGTTTGTGGGCTACTCATTGGCCCACTTTTTTGGGTTATTATTCAACCCCATCATATATGACCGCATGTGTCATTTTTGACCCAACTGTTTTTTGAAATGTACACTTCCTGTCTTGCTTTGTGCGAACCTAGCGTCACACCCCGCAATCCACCTCTTAAATTCTCCTTTAATGTCCCAACAAAACATTAAGTAGAATGGAAGCGAAAACATTTGGTTGTGTTTTGGTCATTCCTAAGCGGTCTGTTCCGTTTGGTTTGTTTCTTGGGGGGGCTCGAACGCAGACAAGGGTGCGCGCACGCCACTTGAAAGGAGTTGCCACCGTAATACTCTTCTGATGCCGATATTGTAACGTGAATCTTCGTCAGCCTGCCTGGGGTCTTTTATTAAAGCTTGGAGGGTTTCAAGTACAAAGATGTGGATAAAAAGAAAATATGTTGTTTTTTTTTTACAAAACCACACTATTCACACTGGAACACACGCTCACCATTCATTAATTTCATCTCCGCAAGGCTTCGTAAACTGCTTGAATATACAAAGAGTCGGCTTTCCGGAGGAGTCTAAGGATGGTTACGGAAACCCAATTTGGAACCCCAACGGTTCCCTCTCGGCTCCTATTCGCCAACTGTTTGCATCTCAGACACTTTGGTTAACTTGTAGCGAGGCTTCCAAAGATCTTCTCTGGTTTGGCATCACTGCAATAGGTCAAAGCCAGGTATGGCAATGCAGGAGTACTTTGGTCTGCGCTTTTGTTGTTATTTATTTTTTTTTATGGAGGGGGGTGACAAATGGCTTGTCGTGGTCAATGGCGTGTTCAGTGATATGTTTGGTTGTTGTTTCGCTGACGGATCACGGACGAGACGTCAGATGGACGCAGTTACGGTGGCAAGGCCTTTCAGTGCCAAAACGGGATTTCTGACGGAGAATTCTGACTTTTGTATCACAAGTCTCAGAATTTTGACAAGGTTACTTTCAAGTGAGAATTCTGACTTCATTCTCAACGACTTTAACGGCCGGAATTCAGACTTTAAAGCCAGTCTGTGAAAATGGACTTTTACGCTCACTTTGAAGTGAAAATTTAAAGTCAGAATTCTGACTGAGCATCAGAATTCTGACTGTGAAGCCAGTCTGAATTTACAGTCAGAATATTGACGTTATCAGAATTCTGACTAGTGACTTAAAAGTCAAAATTCTGAATTTAAAGGTAAGCTTCTGACTTTAGCATAAGATTTATGACTGTAATGCCAGTCTGAATTTTGTCAGGATGCCAACTTTACTCTCCACATTCTGACAAATGACTTTAAAAGGTCTTAACTTTGTTTTTTAGAATTCTGACTAGTTGTTTTAAGAAGTCAAAATTCTCAGAAGCCAAAATTTTGACATTTAAAAGTCACAATTCTGATGAAAAATTCAAATTTCTGACTTTAGTCTCACAATTCTGGGAAGCTTTTTAACTTAGAATTTTGACTAGTCCAAGAATGAAGTCGGAATTCTGACAACAAAATGAGATTTTTTACTTTAACGAATTCCGAGAGTATGAAGAGAACTCTTTCTGGTAATAAAAATCTGGTAATAACTTCAGAATTATGACTTGAACTTACTCTAAAGTCAGAATTCTGACATTTAACTTAATATTTTGACTAGTCGGAATTTTGAAGTTCACAAAGTCGGAATTCTGACCGAAAAGTTAATCTGCAGTCAGAATTCTCAAGTCTGAGAATGAATTTAGAATTCTGACTCAAAAGCCCAAAATTTTGACTCCATTCTTAGAATTCTGACAACATTCTGACATCAAGGAAAGTAAAAATTCTGAGGAGAAAGTCAAAATTCTGAGATTCAGAGGTGCGGCGTGTCTGCACTCAGCCCATCTTTTTTTTTTTTTTTTAAAGTCCAGGTGAAGCTCTCCTGGGGATTAGCTGTATGGTCTCAGGAGGTAGCAAGCGAAGAGTACTCTGGCATGGCAAAAGTCATCTAAAAAAGAGGCCATTCTGTCGCAAATACAAAAAAAACAAAAAATGCTACACGTGGATGCAGCAGAAGCTTGCAGCTTATTTGCACCGTAAGCACCAGATCGTCTTGAGATAACGTAATCATTCACTGTGGCCATATGTTGCGGGTTTTAAAGTCTTTATGAGAACCCAAATTTGCTCAAATGCGGGCCACATGGCCGTTTTCCACTCGGTAAAACCCCAAGGCTGCTCATCAACCAAGGAAATGCTCGGAAGCCGCGTGGAAAAATAAGACCCATAAGATCCTCGTCTGACACCGGTTTCATGATCGTTTTTTCAGTTTTCAAATATAATCGAAAACTAGGGAGTCCAATGAACCTCCGATGTCGGCTTTATCGGAATACTGGTTAATGTTTCAATCTTACTTGAAAAGGTTTTACTGCACCTGGAGGTCACAAATATGCCTAAACAGTGATGAAGAGAAATGGTCACAGAGGAACTATTCTAAATGAGCAGGAATATTTCACAGGACTCTAAACAGGAAATGAAGACAAATTTGGTATGAACTGTATGAATTGTCACCTTTTGCGGGAATTACCCCGACGGAAGAGGATAAGGGCCAGTGAAGAAAAACGTAAAGGTCAGGATTCTTAAAAATCAGAATTCGGACCTTTTCTCAGAAATCCGGTCTGTATTCTGACTTCATCTCAGAATTCTCTTTGAAGTCGGAATTTTTGATTGAAGGTAAGAATTCTGACTTTTAAAATGAGAATTTTGATTTTAAAAATCAGATTTCTGAGAATAATTTAGAAGAATTCAGAGAATCAGAGGAGAATTCTGACAAGACACTTGACAGCACGTCAAAGCCCGAATTCGGACTAGTATCACAATTCCGACTTTTGAAGTGAAGCCTTTTAGTTTAAAGTCAAATTTCTGAAAATAAGAAGAGAATTCTGACAAAAGTCTGACAATAAAGTGAGAATTCTGACCTTAAGCCACTTTAAAGACCGAATTCTGCCTAATATCAAATTTTTGACTTTTAAAGTGAGGATCTTGAATTTGAAGTCAAATTTCTGAAAATAAGAAGGGAATTCTGACCTCAAAGTCTGAGACTAAAGTGAGAATTCTGACTTTAAGCCAAGCCCGGATTCTGCCTAGTATCACAACTTTGGCTTTTAAAGTGAGGATTTTAAGTTAAAAGTCTGATTTCTGAGAATAAGAAGAAACGTCGGACTTTAAAGTCTGAGAATAAAGTGAGAATCCTGACTTTAAAGTCAGTCAGTGAGAATTCTCGTTTTAAGTCACTTAAAAGACAGAATTCTGCCCTTAGGATCATAGTTCTGACTTTAAAGTCAAAAGTCTGTTTATATCCTCATGTACATTCCCTGACAAAGAATTCAGCGAGTACGAGGAAAATTCTTACTTTAACATCTGAGAATTTTAAATTCAGATTTTAAAGTCTCACTTTATTAAGAGCATAAAGTCAAAATTCTCACTTTAAAGTGAGTCAGTGAGAATTCTGGCTAAGCCACTTTAAAGTCAGAATTCCCACTTAAGTAGCACAATTCTGACTTAAGCAAGAATTCTGACTTTATCTCAGATTTTAAAAAAAATACTGTGAAGTCAAAATCCTAGCTTAATTTTCACTGACTTTAATCAGAATTCTGACAGTACGAAGAGACCGATGAGTTAAAGTCACAATTCCGACTTCAGTATCAGAATTCTGACTGTAAAAGCGATCTGACTCTCCTCAGAATTAAATCAGAATTCTGACTAAAGTGAGAATTTTGACTTCAATGTCAGACTTCAGAGAACAAAGTCAAAATTCTTAAAATAAGAATCCTGCCAAACTTTTTTTTTCTTTTCTTCACATTGCCTTGAGAACTTCTTCCGTTCTTATCAGCCCCAGCGTCAAGGAAGTGCGTCACACTGAAAATATTCCTTCATATTTGATCAGAATGAACCGTATCGTCAGTTAGTTCATTAAAGCCTAATTCATGTATTCCTGGAAGTCATGCAGTTCATGCACACTTTTTCTGTCAGAATGTACTTTCTCCTAAAATCTACTCCACTGAAGAAAAGCATTTGAGTTATTATTTTAAAAAAAAGAAAAGAAAAAAAAAAGAGCATTTGATACACCGGAGAAACAAATGTACTGTGAGAAAAAAAATCATATTCTGGACATTAAAACTTTAAAGGTTTCTGTTATTTGGCAAACACATTTTTGGACCTCTTTAAATACTATGTACATTCACATTAAGTTACTGATGTTACTTTAAATATATTTATATGTATCTATATTATATGACACCCTACGGGCAGTTGCTGAGGTTCCATTCAGTAGCTGAATTCTCTTCATATTGCACCTCCGTCCTCTCACTGTCTTACAATGCGAGCCATACAAAATATTCTACAAGAGGGGTTCGTCTCATTAGTATCCATACAAGAAATCAAACCATGAGTACATTGCGGGGCGTCCTCCGGTTAGACAAGCGTCCTTGCCCGGACCCCGCTGCTCTGTCCCCCATGATGAGGAAAGTGAAAGATAACAGAACTTAAAAAAAAAAAGGGTCCGTTCCTGGATATACACAAGCGACAATAGACTATTGAAAAAACGTTAAAGAGGGGCAATATTTACAAGCGGGTTTGTTCATCCCTTTCCCGCGTTGTCCCGCCTAGATGAGAATTCCAAAGCAGGCCGGGTTGGGGGGGGGTTAAAAAAGTCGTCGGGCCGGAGTGGGGGGGGGATGAAGGGAGGTAGAAAAAGAGGAGCGTCAGCACCGCCCTTCTCTTGGCTCTGTTCACCGTGCTTTGGAAAAAGGTGTGAATGTAAATAATAAAAAAAACAAAAAACAATCCACACACAATGCCCGCATGTGTTTTTGGTAGCTACATTGCTGTGTATGTAACTTGATCTCCATTGCGTAGCTTTTCCGTTCTTTTTTTTTTTTGCTTCCCACTCGAAAACAAATCTCATTCGGGGCGAGGCCTCGGTCCGTTTCACCAAGTCGTTGTGTTCTGCTGAAGTCTTGTCCACGGTGCAGAAGGCAGCGGCGTTCAGCGCTCTTTTTCCGGCGCCGGCCGCCTTATCTGCTGAGGAGGTGTCGTTGCTTTTGCGTTTGGTTAGCAGTGCTTCTCGTTATCGCTTTATTCACTTTGGCAGTGTTATACAAAGGTTTGGATCATGTTGGTTTTCATCTTTGAATTCATTTGGGTTCAACAATGGTTTCGAGAGGTGAGTCCGGCGTAGATTTTTCTTGGCTCGCTAGCAAGGTAGTTAGCAGTTTAAAACTCGTTATTATGGTTATCGTCAGTATCATCACTTTTTTTTTTTTTAAAGAATATTTGGACTGTTCTTTGTTTTCTTTTAAAGCCAGAAAGAAATGTTTTATAAATACTAAGTGGTTCTGAGGAATAGCATCGCATATTTTCCCCCTTAGCTCATTAGTCGTAGCTTGTTAGCGTGTTAGCGGAGACGGGACAAGGTCAGGACTGTGAGGGCATGTAACAGGTCTGGGTGCTCTCATTGGGGCTAAATTATTAGGAAATTCAAGTGCTAATTGGTCTCATTATCGCTCGTGTCTGAGGGTAGCCCTTAAGGGCCTAAATACGCCAATCTGACGTCGGTATAAAGCGTCTGATTAGTTTAGAAAAACATTTACGATTTGATATCCTTCCCCTGTAAAGAGCTTTCCGGTTTTGTTTTTTGCAGACATTGACTAAAAGAAACTACCACCGGCACACAGGATTTATTAAACTCATTTCATCCCAAAGACATATTTTTGTGTTTTATTTTGATACGCCACATATTCAATCACAGCGACTTATTTACATCCTTTTTATTTTTGATTCAACTTTTTGGCTAAAGGAGTGTCTAAAAATGGCTAGTCCTAAATATTTATGAATTAAAGTACTTAAAGTTATTGATACTATAGGTATTTTAGTCCTTAGTATTAAGGTAATTGGTTACCCTAGGTACTTTAGTACACTAGTAGTAATTTCTACCTGGGGTATTCCATTATTTTAGTATTCAATTACTGAAAGTAATCGATTAACTTAGTACTTTAATACCTAAAGTAGTCAATTCTTTTAGTACCTAAAGCCATCAATAATTGATAACTTCAGCACTTAGTTACCGAAAGTATTTGGTTAGTTCTTTACTGCCGAGAGTAATTTGTAGTCCTTTTAGCCCCTAAAGCAAAAAAAAGAAAAAAAAAATATATATATTTATATATATATATATATATATATATATATATATATATATATATATATATATATATATATATATATATATATATAATTTTTTTTGAATACTAAAATAATGGAATAGCCCAGGTAAAAATTACTATATATATATATATATATAAAAAAACGTAAAAATGCGTCTTTGGGGTTGAATGACTTTGTCACTGTTGTCGCGGTGTATGTCTGTCATTTCTCCATCGCCGTGCGCATCTCAATCAAGTGTCCAGGTTCTCAGCAAGTTGTTACCGTCACTCTCCGTTGTGCTTTTCAACCGTTCCGCGACACCGAATCCCAAAGCCAGCGAATTTGCATTCGGACGTATTTCGCTTAAAAAGGAACGAGGGCCAAATCGCGGGACGAGGAAAGGGGTCAATGCGAGACGAAGATTCCTCAGTTTGGTTTGGCGCGTCCTAACGGAGGGACGTGAAGGGGACGTCAGCGAGACGTGGCGTCAAGTAGCGCCGGCGTGGCCGGAGTGGTGGAGCGAGAGGCACTACTGGAACTGCTCTCCTTGGGGCTGGCCGACATGCTGCCGCCGCCGCCCGCCGCCATCCCGCTCTGGCCCGCCAGCGACATGGGACCCGGAGGGGTGCCCTCCGAGTGGGTGGGGGGCGCGCCGGAGGACGAGGACGGGGTGCCGAGGGGAACGCCGCTGCCCCCCGGCAGCCCTTGCAGGCCTTGACCACAGACGTGGTGATGCCTCTCCCAGTCTTTGTGCTGGCAGAAGGAGCCGCAGTAGCGAGCCGTGTTGCAGCCGCTGCACGTTTCGCTGGCTTTCCTCCCGCAGTTCCAGCAACTCTGGGGAGACAGTGGGGAAGACAGACGGTTGATAAAAATAAGTCTCTTTTCGTCTCCGGGACAAGACGGAGTTATGTGTGTGTTTGTAACTTGATTTATGGCTTTCGCGCTAATTCTATTTACACGCTGGATCCGTTTGACGTCTGCTCTGGTTTGAGTCACCAGCAGCAGGTGGTGGTCATCTGCTCTGGAATGGCCTCAGTCTGGCACTCTGTTCTTACCATCTGGGTCTGTCTGCCGTTATCATACAAACAACTGGACTGCTTCTGCAGCGACCGTGGCTAACCAAAAGCCAAGAGTTGTTAGCGGAATGGCAGACGCTGTTAAAATGCTTGTTGTTAGGATAATTGTACGTAGGTTATCCAACATTTGTTTCTGCATTAAGTGAATAAGAAGGTACGAGGAGAGGAGAGTCTCCTACGACTTGGGTCAGGCTTTGTGTTCCTCGGAAAGAAGATCACCTATACCGCACCTATACCCCTCGCTATCACAAACTGAAAGGCTTTTGTACCCAGAGCCAACCCAAATGAATAAATAGAGAGCGGGAAAGATCTGTAAGCAGACCGGAAGGAGATCTGAGAGGATCAGTTTCCTGTCTGTTCTCCTCGCGAGAAAGAAAACCTTGTTGTCTTCCCCCTGTTTATTGTTTATGAAGTGTTCTAGGTTGCCTGAACCTAACAATTGTGTAAGCTACTGGTGCTAATAACGTAGAATTCAATAAAACCTGCATTTTACACTAATGAGGTCATACCTTATCGTCAGAGCCCGTATCATTGAAATTCAACTTTTTGGAGATTTTACCCGTGACAATGTTGCCACGTCGACCTTATCCACGTCTTTTAAGTTTCGTTTTGGTTACGGAACCTAGGAGGCAAGATTTTGCACCGAGTCGGCCAAGTAAACAGCAACAATTATCGCCTACAACGTTTCTCCGGGGAAAAACGCTGAAGTGACCAAAATATGTTTTTTGGGAGCACGCAGCCGGACTATCAACGTCAGGAGTAAATAATTTAGCCGAGGGCGGAACTGTTGTTATGAATACTGGGTTCCCACAGGGACTGATTTGATAGGAGGAATGCATGTTAATGAAAGCAGTGTATTGACGCCATATTGCATTTAATTGTCAGTAAAACGCCTGTTTTTTCCCCCTGTTCTTCAAGCTGTTGGAATAGTTTCCATCTGCCGTGAGCCTCGTGAAGATGAGCGCTCAAGATGATGGATGTATGCATCTTTCGTGACCCGCCGGCATTGAACACGACATGAAGGGGGTGGGCGGCTACACGGTAAGGCGCGGTCTCTGCAAACGAGCCGTTTTACTTCCTGGTTAGAACTTGCGGTACCATAAAACTCATATTCAGAAATTATATCGATTATATGCACATATTAAAATGTGGAAAAAATTTAAATATGTTATGGAAATTCAACTTTTTGATTTTGCAATGTTGATTTCTCACCCTAAACACCCCAAAGTGTTACTCTCTTTCTTTGATTATCCCTAAAAATTGTGTGTTTTTTCTGAGCTTTCAGCACTGGCATTGCCTAAGTAGAGAAAAATTCCTTGCGAGAGGCAATAGAAGACAATAGTCCCTTGTATCGCCTCTGCTCCGCCAGTGCGAAAGTAAATACACACCTACCTGATCTAGGCTAGGTTCACACTGCAGGACTTAATGCTCAATTCCAATATTCTTTGTGAAAACCGATTTTTTTTCTTCCAAAAATCTGTGTTAGCCTAAAAAAATCCTTATGAATAAGTTCAAATAAGATGCATCATAAAGAATGAAAAAAAATGTAAATCAGCCAAAAGAAATAAATAAATAAGCTAAACTCAAATGGAATATAAAGGGGTAAAAAAATGCAGTCGCAGAAACCATTCAAATATATGGTATATGAAAAACTATACCAGTAATCCAAAAAATACAGTCGTACACTTTTCACAGACCTCTGTCTGGATTCTCAGTAAAGCGGAGGGCTTCCAACTTTGCATCGGAAAAGAGCAGGTAATTTCATAAGTGTCTGGTCCCTGGAGGGAAAATTAAACTTGCTAAGCAGCCCTGGAAAAGAAATAAATTCCCTTTACTGGAGGAGTGGCCTATAAAGTTCCGAAGGTGTATCTGAAGCTAGCTTGCCATCCAAATTTGGGCTAGCACAACGAAGCAAAAACATCGACTTAGCGACGGCTCATAACTCAAAACAGCTCCTGCGCTGGGGCGTTTGTGATCCTGTTGTGGATGGAGCGCGGTATGAAGCAAAGGGGAAGGTATGAAGGTGCTGTTGTCTGTGATACTCACTTCACTGGAGTCCTCCTGCTGGTTGATGACCGTAAGCGCATCCTCCGAGGCTTGCCTCTTGGCCTCGGCCAGGGCCCGCTCCATTTTCGAGCGCTCCGCAGAAATCATCTCGTGAGCCTTCCTCTCGGCGTCCGACACGGCCTTCTGAAGCTCCGACATGGCCTGTCGCTTGACTTCGTTCACGGCTTCCTCTGAGAAGGAAAGAAAGAAAGACGGCGTCATCGTTTATTGAAGCCCTTTCAGCCGCCTTTTGTCGTATCTCGGCTAACAGATGCACGCCATTGAAGATTTAAAAGTTGACGCCAGAAATGGGAAACATCCAGACAGGCAGTGATGAATCCCAACACAATCTGGACTCGGAGCGCAGAACAGCAGATGCCTCCAAAGTTTTGCCACCAGCTTGGCTATTCAGCCGCCATCATGGGATTCCCTTTAAGCATGATTGTCCTTCTGTCGTCTGGATGGTTCACTAACAAATCCTCAGACACGAAGAATCTGAATAACAGTCGGCGAGGATTCTTGTGTTTTGAGGACTTCCAGGAAATATTGAAACAACGAAGAGGAGAATCTGTTTTTACGCAAGGCGCTACGATACTCGGGCAAAAGCATACTTGCGTCTCGGAATAGAGTCTTTACTTTAACACAAAAGACATAATGTAGTTCTTTAAAAAAAAGCGGTGTTTTTTTTTTCAAGACGATTGTTAAAGATGCTATCTACTTCCGGCATCTTAAATTTGGTGGGAGTCCTTCTCTATTGCCGTCATCATAACACTGTGTCTGCAAGAATGATCAGAGTAGAATGCGGTGGCGCAAAATTGTCCTGAGACAGATATTTATATATTCATATTTTACATTTGACCTAGTTTTTTTAGATGACTTACCCCACTTGGTTTACTTTTATCCCTCAGCGCTGAAATGGGTTTCCAAATACACTAATTTACTGCCAATTTCAACCCAATTCGGGCAATTGTTCTCGATATAGCTGACAAAAAGCATTAAAAAATAATGAGAGGCTAAAAATGACTATGGATTGTCAAAACAGGTAGAAGGTAAAAACGGCACCATGCGTACATTTCCAAATGCATGCAAATTGGATTTATTTGGCTGCAGAGTTTACATTGACACCCAATCTGGTCTGGACTACTGTTAATTCCAAGTTTTGAATTCCTCCATCTGACATATTTTTAGCTATTAAAAATTCCTACGCCATTTTTGGATAAGCAAGAAAGGTGATTTTGTTCTCAACACCGCGTCCTTTTTTCATTGCTCCGACCGAGAACCACCCTCCATTGCTTCTCCTCAAACTTGTATTGTTTTTTATGTGTTTATGCACATGTTATAATAATTTGCATGTGGCTCGGATGCCATTCACGCCGACACATAGTCAGACACGTCTCAGTTCCACGCCTCATCGGAAAATTGCCTTCATCCTCCACTTCATTTCTCCTCCTTTCCTTCCTCCCCTTCTTCATTCTCTCCCCTCAAGCATTATCTGCATTATCTCAAGCACAATTATCAGGCCTAATGTATGCACCACCAAAGATAAGTTTGCAAATTTAATTAATTCTTATCAAGGAGAGTACATAACAGATGCTAGGGCAATTAGCACTTAATGAAAAACACAGGGGCAGCAATATTAGCGTATAATTCTACAGGGATTCGGCAAGTCTTTTCACAGACCAGACCCCCCCCCCCCCCAACCCCCTTTCCCATTTTTTTCTTTTATGTCTAAAAATAAGTGCAGTCTCTCAAGCTGAACTCGATCAGAGAAAACAGCGCGTGTCTGGTTTTAATTAAAAGGGAGAGGGGGGGGGGGAAGACTACCTGGCTGCACACGTTCATACACACACCAGCACACATTGAGAAGGTAAGATGTTTTGAGCGGCATATGTTACTCACCCTGCTTGTTTTGGAGGTGCTTTAGTGCTGGGGAAAGCGGGATGCTTGTGGTACCTGTATGAAAAACAACTGCAGTTAAAAGAGCTTTTTTTTTGCTGCTGGTGAAAATGCAGCGCAAAACTTTTTGCCAACAAGCAGCAGCAGCATCTTTGCTCCGCAGGGTCGAGGAACGAGAATTATGACCGCCCCCGATTGTTAAATCCGTTTGTTTAGGGCCAAATTGTTTCATTGAAAATGCTGTACGGGAATCGGATATATTATACTGCATACATTTGGAGTGATTGGTATCTATAGATATACACATCCAGTGGTACCTCTACTTATAAAATTATTTCGTTCCGGAAGTCATTTCGTAACGTGATTTTAGAGACGCTTTTTACATGTAAAATGCCTATCTGTTCCAAGCCCCCCCAAAAATGCTCCTAAACCTTTTAAACAAATAATATTAATAATTTATATGAAAAAATGCATCAAAAACTCATAGATATTAGAATGACATTAGTGCATAATAATCATGGAATTCAAAGACGATCATGTAAGTAATAAATAAAAACGCTCCTGAAGCCTTTAAACTCATCATATTAATTGTAGCAGTTGACAACATAAATGCGGTTCATTTCTTGTTTGTTGTGAGTGCAGAGACCTTTTTAGGTCGTTTTATCTGTATGTTTTTAATTTACATTTCCAGTGATCTAGGCATCAAGTCCACAGGAGCAATAGAATTTATTTTTAGATCATTTCGGACATGTAAGTTTATTTAAGTTTGCTTTAAGGTCATGCTAAGTGCTTCCTGTGTGATGTTGTTCTGGTGCCCTCTTGCTAACGTGCTAACGACGTGCTTAACGACATGCTAACAACGCTAACGTCAGACGTGACAATTCAAAGTGGTATGTATGAGTTTTTATGTGAATATGTACAACGTTAGCCATATCTAATGTCAATTTTATGTTTGTTAGTTCTCCGGTGTAAAGCGTTGGCGGATTGTGCGGATGAAACGCGTAAAGATAAAAAATGCAAGACCAGAGTAAACTACAGCAAATAACTAGTGTCTTGTTTGTGGACAAGCAGGCATATTAATAAAAGATAAAAATGCATAAAAAATATAACGACGACAGATCCCTGGTTTGGATCACGGATTATATTGGAACGAGCGCTGGTGTCTCATTATTATACATCATTAACGTTCGCCTTTTGTATCCTGAATTTTCTTTGGTAACGAGACAATCATCTTCTGAAAAGGCGATTGGTAACCTGAATTCTTTGTCACCGGAGACGTTTGTAAGTAGAGGTACCACTGTATCTGTATGAGGACTGTGAATTCAACAACATTTGGTAAAAAGGAGAGGTGGGGGTATGAACTTGAGATTTCATTTGGACCATAGAGTCCCCTTTTAATCTGTTCTGTGCTGCTGTGGCATGCCTCGGGCCAGGTGACTGCATTTTCACTGCAGCTTAACTGCAGTGGCCTTTCATAGTGGTTACAGATGGACGGCGTTTTGCCAGAATTTTGCAGAGGGCTTGCAATCCGCCAGGACTGTAAGACCTCTGTCCTTTCTGTCGTGTGCCATGTTTCCACCAACTTCAGATCTTCATTATGGTTTTTCTTTTGTCAGCACTACAGTTGTAAGATGGGAAATTCAGCCGGAAGTGGAAATTGTGTGTTCTGATTGGCCAGAAATAAAAACAAATTGGACAAAGTAAAGCTAAATAAAACCGGGGAACACAATTTTTCTTAGAGTTAGGTCTGATAGCAGTTTGAAATCAATGTTTGGGTGCGTAATACAAAACTGGTCACAGTTTCTTCCATCAAGTTTTTGAGCTATGGGATCCCCGTTTTTTTGGTAATGAATGTATGTATGGTAAAAAAAACACTAAAATAGAATACTGTACAAGGGTTAAGAAAAAATTGACAGTATTGGGAGCTGCACACATCTTTCACTGTCTCAATTGTGACTGCAGAAATAGGACATGGCCCCGGACGAGTGATGAAATTTTGGATATTTGGAGAAAAAACGTGCTGGAAAAAAATGGGACTACAATTTTAAAATGACCAATTTTAGTCTTTTTTTTTCACATTGTTCCCCGGTGCGATGTGTAGCTTGGTGGAAACAAGGCTGACTGGAGAAGCATGAGGCGGTGAGATGCATGATTTTGTCTGTTTTGTGAGTGAGTGAGAGCAAGGCATCTGTTAAGTCGGAGGAGCGAGATTGAGAGAAGGTGTGAAGACTCTTACCAGCTTTTCTCCAGATTTCCTCTGGCAGGTATCCCGATGGAGGTCTGTGCAGAAAGTCTCTGTGAATCTCTGAAACACATAGAGAGCCAATCAAGAATGTAAACACAAATTGTGCATTTGCATGCGTAAATACCCTCTTTTTGTCCTCATAATGTACTGGGTGTGTTGATCACATGATCACAAAATGAACAAGGCAGGATTATTACGCACGCCATGGGCGTTTCTAGGTCATTTTTGGGGATGCTTGAGCCACACTAAATTTAAGATATTCATTTTCAACTCCTGACATGTATGCATGCATCTTTGTAGCAGGATGCTTTGCATTGATGCGGCAGGCTAAACTTGAGCTTCTTCTGTGCTAAGCGAGCTCCTCCTTACAAAGAATGCATATGACTCAATATTCTAGGCGTTCTTTTTTTAAAGTTAAATTTACCAATCATCGGACCGACAACTCTTACATGCTCTTCCATTTTCACGTCTTCCTTCTGCCCTCCCACCCATACCAGGAGCCTATCAGGTTATCTCAAACACAATGACAGCCAATCAGCGTCCACTTCAGGGTGCGGTTGACCTTAATTTTTTGACCCCCGATGCATTAAAATAGATGTAATATAATAGAGAAAGCGCAAAAATTAGAGATTAAAATGAGATAAAAAAAACAACCCTTTTACCTATGACTGTAACGAATTGATCTAAACACGCTAGCTAGAACGGCCCCTGCTATTCACAAAACCGAAGTCAGTTCCCGGCCAGCATCTTGAAATGGGCCCTACCTTGCTACAAGAGTTTTGCCAAACATCCCCCTGTGTGTGTTTGTCTACCTGTCTGTCTGCCTGTCTGCCTTTCAGCAGCGGAAGGAGCT
This sequence comes from Hippichthys cyanospilos, assembly GCF_059441005.1. NCBI lineage: Eukaryota > Metazoa > Chordata > Actinopteri > Syngnathiformes > Syngnathidae > Hippichthys > Hippichthys cyanospilos. The sequence goes on from NC_142372.1 coordinate 2,864,608, forward strand.
CCTTTGGCCAGTGCCTCACTGCTGCTAGCTGTGTTGGAGGAGGAGTTGTGATGAGGAGTAGGAGGAAGAGGAGGAGGAGGAAGGCAGTGCTGTCCGTTGCTCCCACCTTTTTTCATCTCTTCCACGTCGCTGTAGCGGCGGATCCAATGATTCATCTCCTCCCGGTCCGCCTCCTGGCAGCGTCGCAGAACGGTCAGAGAGCGCCGCGTCTTCTCTACCATGTCCATGATGCAATTCAGGAGCTGGCGGGATCACAAACCGGATTGAATATTAATATTCGTCATGAATAATAACTTCAAATTGGCTACTGTTATTTTGAAACACTATGCATTTGGGGAATATAAATTAAGCAGCGAAAAACACCTGTTTTTTTTTTTTTTTTGCTACCTGCTGCCGACTGATAATTGCATCACAGTTGCCCAGGTATCCAATCGCGGCTCAGCTTGCGAACATCACGTGAACAAACTCTGAGCCATGATTGGTCCTTGTTTGACCATTGAGCAACTCTGATGCCGTTTTCAGTAAGTGGATTTTGCATCACAAATCATATTCCGCAAACACAATCTTTACTCTTTGAATGCCAGCCTTTAGAATGCTTAACAATAAATATATACATAAATAAGGTTCCTGGGATTCAACGTTGAAATTCTTGAAATGGATGGAAAAAATATACAAGCTACCTTATTTAAATAAATTATTTATGTATTTGCCCTGGTATTTTGGCCTGATATTTTTATGTTTTATGTTATGTTATATTTTATGTTTGTTTTTATTTCAAACGTTTTTTCACACTACCTGCTTACAGCAACATCATGCCTCCAACACAGACAAAAGATGCCTGCAGAAATGTTTGGAAAGAGCAGAATACTGCACCAACACAACAGTAATGCGTCTTGTTGTGTTTATTAGTGCAGAGTGGTGGTGGGTAAAGTAGCAGTTCTAACTCAAAATCAATACTTTAATGAGTTTACTTTTTTATTTTTTTACTGAGGTTTTCCTCTGGTGGCCAGTAAAAAAAATACTGCAGCTACTCAGTACTGCACCATAAGCCACAAGTTTCAAAAGGTGAAAAAAAAGTAGCGGGTTATAGTGCGAAATTTGAGAAAAACCCTTTTCAGCCGAAGTAGGTGCTACGGTCAGTTTTTCAGTCATTTATATCTAATCTAATTTCCAAGTTTGACTTTTTTGCCCACGTGCTAGTTAGTGTATTTGAAGTTGTCAGAGCATTGCAATAATAACGTAACAGCTGGGCTACAGCTGAAAAGGTTGAAGCAATTTCTTCCAGCCTTCTGCTCGATTTGCTGCCAAGTCAACAGATTTCCTTTTAGTACCCCCCCACTCTCGTTTTTTTGCGTCACGTTCCTGCACACAACAACCAGTGTCGCCAAACGAGTTTAACATGTCTGACGTTCAGCGCTTGACATTAGCCACATTGCAATTCCCGCTTGTTCTGCCGCCGTTCGTCCCTCCCGTCTCAGCGAGGCAGCTATATTTATTTCAGTGAAGTGTTTGTAATTTGGCGGGGGTCCAGGCCTGGCCGGTTCCCTCCATGACTGCAGCTCTTGTCTCAGCTGCTCTGCCCAGCTGGAGCTGCTCTCTGCTGGGTCCCGAGCTCCATCTGGGGCCCGATTTCTTTGCGTGAGCGTGCGACTGAACGCGCGTCTGCTTCCGCGTGTGCCATAAACGCCTTCCCGGAGCTCGGGATCTTCTTCTTCTATCGCCGTCGATCTCGTGAGATTCTTACGTTATCGAGGTGCTTCCATTCTTCGGCCCACTCCCGATCGGTCAGGCGGTGGTCGATCACTTCCTCTTGACGGGCTCCGTGCACCGCTGCGACGGAAAGACGGGACGCGTCAGGAATATTTTCGGCATGTAAACATCTGACACGCTATCAGGGCAAATGTAGCGAGACACCTGTTTATGCCTAAAAGAAGGAGGAGCTTAGCCCTTGTGCAGTATTTTGACCATTTTTGGGGTAGTTTTCTTCCACATCACTCTCACATTATTTTAGCCACACTCCCGGTAGCGTAATAACTAATTGGTCGTGCCATGCTGACATGTTGTAGCAATCTGGGTGAAATTTCAGCTCCCTAGTGTCCCTAGTGTAACGTCTTTGATGTGAAGATCAAAGAATTGGATAAAATACGGCGCAGGGGTTGAAGAAAGGTTTAGCACATAAAACCCGAAAACAAACAGGGTTGTAAAAGGAAATATCCCTCAAATAACACACACAGACCATCACAAATCAATCTTAAAGGGACAATGTGTAAGATTTATACCGTTTTTCCTTACGGACAGCAGGGGGTGCTGCGTTTACCATTGTCCATAGCTATAACAGACATGGCACGATTATATTTAAAACATATTGTTGGTTATTATGAACACATTTATTTGCAAGTTTTTGACATTTTTAATCATCGAATTTATTCCTTTTTAATGAAAAACGGTATAAATCTGCAGTATTTTGACCATTTTTGGGGTAGTTTTCTTCCACATCACCCTCGCATTATTTTAGCCACACTCCCGGTAGCGTAATCGCTAATTGGTCGTGCCATGTTGAACTTTGACATGTTGTCACAGTCTGGGTGTAATTTCAGCTCCCTAGTGTCTTCTAAATCTTACACATTGTCCTTTTAAAAACCCTAACCCTTGTGTATAATACCGTTTCCCCGATTTTGTGGTATCCTCAATTATCAGTGATAATGAATAAAAATTGAAAACCAAACATTAAAGTGTACATGATTTTCAATCTAAAAACTACTAACTACACTTTCTGCCTAAAAACTACACTCTCATACTTTTATTAAAATTTGCAATGTATTATTATTATTATTATAACTTTGTAACTGTTTTAAAATGGTATATACAGTATTTAGTTACAGTATGTGACACATTTTGATTTTTGGGGGGATTTTAATGAATCCCCCTGCAAAATTTCTGTTATTTTACTTGATTTTTCTAAGTGAACGAATCACGATTGTTAAATGAAAATATCGTAGAAGCATTACTTGTTTTGCCTTTGCTACACAATTTTCCTGTGTGTTGATCTGCAAATTAATCATCAACCACCCCCCCTACACACACACACAAGCAAATAAATAAGTAAATAAACACATGCATGAACAAATAACAAATATTCTTCCCCTTATCGCACAAGCTCCATATTGGCATGTAATTGCCAGTGGAGTATAATAAGCTTGTAACTAATCTGGGTGACAGTTTGGCTGAGAATGCATGTCTTTCTTTTTGTGTTAAGCAGCAGCAAGGCATATATAGTTGGCGCAGTTGTAGCATATGGGTATGTAAGGCTGCGGGCTTTATATAGCCACATGGCCGCGAGGATTAACACAGTGGACCGACAACTGGTCATTGTTGCTACTTTCATATCTGTGGTGCCACCAGAGGGTGGCCGCAAAAGAACATGCTGGCCACCCCGCTTTCTAGCAGGGATTGTTGTAGTTGGTTTATTTTTCCGTCTATAAGCCGAAGCTTTTTTCTCGTGATTTGAGCCCTGCGGCTTATAGTCCAGTAGTTTGTGTTTCTGTGCTTTATTTGGTAAGTTTAGAGCTACCGTAATTCCCCAAATAAAAGATGCACCTGTGTTTAGGAGACACCCTTAATACATGGCCTGCAAGTCTATTTAAAATACTAATATACATTTATATATAATAGACTTGTTTTTACCGCTTAATATACCGCAATTTCCGCACTATAAGGCGCACTGGATTATAAGACGCACCCTCAATTAATTACATTTTTGAAAACTTTTTCCATATATAAGGCGCACCCTCAATTAATGACATTTTTTCAAACTTTTTCAATCACAATATGGTAATACTCAAAGTAATAACAATAATAACTCAAATAATAACTCTAAACTCTCAATGGCATCATAACTGAATGATAATATGAGCAACCTTGTTCAACTGCAAACACACAAAAGGAACAGGTAAAACTTACACGAATACACGAATCCCAATCTCAATAATGATCCATATTGATCCATATAGAAGGCGCACCTGATTATAAGGCGCACCATCAGCTTTTTAAAACAATTAAGGCTTTTAGGTGCGCCTTATAGTGCGGAAAATACGGTACTAAAGTTTAAAAAAGTGGCCATTATGTCTTTCTGTTCTTCTGCATGCGGCCCTCAGAGGAAACATTTTGGACACCCCTGGTCTACATGATATCCTGGAATTTTGCCCCTCAAAATTGTAAAAAGCCGCCCCTTTGGCCACCCCAGGTAAAAATGTCTATAAGCGCTACTGTTTATGTATTTGACATTATATTGCGGCCTGCAGTGCCAGCGAGTCCTTGACAAACGGCAAGCGTTGTACCTGTCTGTCGGTGTCTCTCCCGGCTGTCTCTATGTTCGTTATGCCTGTAAGCATCCCTGTATTGGTGTGCCAGCGCCATGTCCTCCAAGCGGTAGTGCTGAGGGCCCATCTGAGGGTTTTGAGGGTGGGGCAGGCCATTGGGCGGGTGCGTGGGGAGGCCGTTGGGAGGCGGGTGAGCGGGGAGGCCCGTGCTGGGACTGAAGCGCTGGCTGGGGCTAATGGTGCAGGGCCTTTTAGCAAGGTGCTCGGGGTGCAAGCCGTCTCTCTCTGAGGAGTCTTTGGTCCTGGGGGCGGGACAGGAGGATGGAAATACTCAAATTAATATACACATCCATGTACGCCCCGAGGCAGACAAATGAATATCGGTTAAAAGAAAAAAAATCTCCAATATGCAGTAGGATGCGAAATGATGTTGATGTGAAACCCACATGAGTGTTTATATTGTTTAAAGTAATTGCAGTGCGACTTGGGAGCATTGATTATTTGCTGTGCATTAGTGAAAACACTCGAGGGTTAATGAAACATACAAAAGAGAGCTGGAGTGATTGTGCAGGCATAAAAGCCTGTAGTGTTTTTTCAGCTGTCGCGCTCAAGTGTGCAACGAGAAGGTGTTTTCGTGCCGACAACAAAACGGGACTCTTTTGTTCGCTTGCCAATATGTCATTGCATTGCACACACTGGCAACATTTCTCAGGCCGTTTTCATCGCGTGTCCGAAAATTTCGGATTTCCAAACAAATGAAAAGAATCGGAGGCGTTCGATACCAGTTTTTGCACACCGATACCGCTACTAAATCCTTTACATTTCTTCCATGACTCGACAATGCGAGCGAGTCATCCGCAACTGCGTCCAACTTCGCGGTGGTGAAAATTTCATCATTTTTGTTAGTGTGTACAGCACATGGATGTGTTTGTGGGTTACACAACGTGAAAAACGGCCTACCTGGAAACATGCAACAATATGTCATGCGGCAAAGGCGTGTTGCGAAAGCCAGCTTTAAAAAACACACCGATAATACATTGACAACAATGCGATACTCATAATAAGTTGTTAATCGTTAGCTTGAGTCCTTGCGACTTTCATTTTTCTTGCCATCGCATCATTGATAATATCATACCAATACCATTAAAAATATCATATTTGATTGCTGATTAAAGCCGCCAAGAAACTGCCAGTCAATGATGCTGACATTGTTATGACACGGGACAAGTTTCCAGTGTTAGCTTTAGCTGTTAACTACGTGGTGTTCATGATGCATTCAAATGCAGTCGGACATCACAAAGTCGAAGAAAAAAAGTCCACGAGTGCTTTAAATGTCCTTGAGAAAGTGTGGGACTCAAGACAACTTGTCCTGTGTTGTCTTCTGCAGAAAGAAAATAAACTTGCAAAAAACAACTTGCAAATTTAGTAATTTAACCAGAAATTTGAAGTTTGCCCAGGATTTCGCGAGCTACATAAATTTATATGGCGGGCCGGATCTGGCCCCCGGGCCTTGGGTTTGACACCGATTGATTTATAGCATCAAATCGTTCAATTGGTCAAAAATGTTTCGAGATTGAATTAGGATTGACATTTTTTTTTTTAAATTTCAACCACTTTGATGCACGTTCAGCAATTTTTTTTCAGATTCGGAATAAGCTGTAACCCGTATAAACACTGTGAAAAGTTAACATTTGTTCAAAGTTGATTTAAATGCCTTTTTATTCTGTTAATGTTGAAAAAGATACCATTTTAGGCATACAAATTTAAAATCTCATAGAAAACAACCTCATTTATAGTCACCGCAGCGAGTGGGGGGGGGGGGGGGGCGCAAAATGTTTTCTCTTTCCTTGGGGGGCTTTGCAAAAAATAATTACGAAGCACTGATTTATAGCGAGGCAGCGCCGCTTCGGAATTCTCGCGCAGCTGTACGCCATATGTATAAAACAAAGCCAAGTCCGAGCGCACGGCCCGCGTCTCAAGCGTTTTAATCTGAATATCGCCAAGATTGCAACGGTTCCTCGTGCCCCCGCCCGGCTTCAGCTTAGGCTGCAATATGGACTAAATACAGTGCGTGCGCGGCAGATGTTTGGAGACGCCGCGTATGAGTTGTTTAAGTAAGTGCGTGTGCCAGAGCGAGGCTGTTCTTTGCGGCCATCTGCTCAGTTTAAAGGGGGGGTGTTGATATTAATCTTTTTAGCTAGATGGCACTAGGCGGGCATCCTGATGGAAATCAAAAGGCCGACGAACGCCGGCGTGTAATAGATGCGCTTTACTGGTAGCGTGTGGGTTATCCGTGTGCGTTTTGAGCACGCAGGCAATACCTCGCGCACATCCTCGGCTCTGGCAACTGACAAATTGTACCAACAGCTGGCACGGCGGAGGACCGACCCCCCCCCCCCTCCCCTTAACTCCACTGAGCCAGGCCTGCTGTGCATGAGGCAAGAGGTCGGGAGGCGGAGGTGTGTGGATTACAGACCCATCCAAACCACCTCCCCTCACCCTACGGAGGATGTGTTCAGTGTTACGGTCAGCACATCACCATCTGGACTCATCGCTGACATATGGACAGCTGCTGGGAGCCTGCAGGTCATGCAGTTAAAGGGACAGAGAGTGGGAAGGAGAATGAAGGAAGTCAGGGATGCAAAATGTGGAGAAAGGGGACGATTTGGACGGTATCAGACAACTGATGTCCTCCTAGCTACGTTTGGAAGGATTTATTAAGAAGACTTTTATTTGAACTGATTTTTCCAGATACTGAGGAATATTTGCTTGAATTTAATTTGAAACTTGCTAAGATGAGCAATTTGTGACCATTTTGTTAGCGTACATTGAGCTAGGCTAGGCTAGCTTAGCCTTCTTTGTATTTCTTGATTATTTCCAGCTTCGTTTCCGTATAAATCATCTTCTTACTTCTATCTTTAGCATCACTGGCAATTGTGGGACCCGTGGCTAACCCATTCAAGTTTGAATTAAGCAGTAAAATGGACAATAAATCGTTATTTTTAGCACTCGGGCGAGATCCGGTCTTCAGCATGCGGCCGTTTTGACCGTTACGCCGACCAGTCGCGACCAGCATTGTTGTGACGTAATCAGTGACGCGTGTATAGACGTATGAACACGGCCACGTCCAGTGTGTTCAGTGTGCACGCGTGACCGCCATGTTGGATGTGTCGCAAGGCGAAAGAAATGGCGTAAAGAGAGGACAAAAAAAACGTCAGGGTCCACATCGTAAGCAGAAAAAAAAGTAGGCAGGGACGTCGTAGATCGGGGGTCCACTGTATTTTTTAGCCTTTGGCCTACAGAACGTTTGAATGGCAGATTTTCTAAAACAGTTTAAAGAAATCTTTTTCTTATATTCGATCCAACTCTTTTTGCAGCGTAATATACCTGTCAGGGGTCCTTCTCTTGCCGTGCTCATTCATCTCCAACATGATCTCGGACGAATCCAGGGGCGAGCTGGCATTGGCGTCCAGTAGAAGCTGCTCGTGTTGGGCCAGGTATTGTGCTGGAGTCTGTTTGGCCAGCCTGGCACAGTGCAGCAACTCCCTCTGCAGCAGGGGCAGGTTTGCCTTGCAAAGCAGACAAAAATGAAAACATTCATTAAAGTGAGGGGGGAGGCGTAAAAAAAAAAGGCAAGAGAACAAAGCTCGAAAAAAGAAACGTGCAGTGTGACTAAAAGCCAGATAAGGCAGTGAAAAGAGTGAAAAAAGAGGGAGAGATAGATGAAGACACAATGAGATAAGACAGATCTCTTGACACATTCCCCTGCCATGTGTCTCCCTCTGAGGTGTGTATTGTGTGTGTGTACAAGTGCTGTCAAATAACTCTCTAAGACCTGTCTGCTTGATAAAAGGCAGACGCCTGCAATGCCCCAGATGTGTGGAGGATGGCCGCCCACAAGGATGTATGACACCCAAACACACCCACACACATACGCTACTTTTTGTATGGACAGCTTCATAGTCTACGCTCCGTTGACACATATATTAAAATGCTACGAGGTTCACCTCTCGGGTTAGACTCGGGCAAATATAATCAGGCGTAATATGTAATAAATCAGTGGTTGCTAGTACTGATTTAGTAGCTAGGCTTGGGGGGGAAAGGTTGACCAAGTTGGGTAAATCAACATTAAATATAGGTCCACCAATAATATCAGGCGTTTCTTGCAGAAGTACGCAATGTTGCAATGGCGGCAAGGGAGAAAGACTACATCCGAAAAAATGGGATACCCACAAGTTTGGGATACTTTCCGATTGAAAACAAATGTCTCAAAAAAGAAGTGAATGTCAATTATTGTAAGGTGAAAAAGACAGCGGTACTTCAGAGAAAAACAATGTAGTTAGCAGGCTTTTGTAAAAGCAATTTCAGCGCATGAAGTTTCCCAAAATAAAGGAAAAAAAAATATTGTATCTGCTGTATTATGCAAGAATATAACCTTTCACTAAAAACAATCTATACGGGCTTGGAAAAGAAGAAAAAAAGAAGGATGAAGAAAAAGAAAGAAGAGGAGAAGACTAACAGGAAGTTATTGACCTCATAGCAAACATTGTTGAAATCTGTGTGACCTTAATCTACAAAGCATATGACGTTATGTATGTGCTAACTAACTTGTCAGTGATCTTAAATGGTAATCACTAACGAGCTAATGCTAATCGTGATGGCCAACTGGGAAGCATAAGCAAATTATTTTGGTGTCTAGAAGGTGGCCATAGGTTTGGAAAATAGAATCCAGACCAGAGCTAAATATCTCAGACAGAAAGAGAAACACACAAGCGTAGACTAAATTTACCTTCAGGAAGGGAATGACGAAAGGCCTCAGAGGGAAGTTGGTGGCTTCATGAAGTTTGGAATGAAACTCTTCAATGGTAAGTGTCGAGTTCTGAAGATAAGACAAAAATGTCTGTTGATGAATGCGAATATGCTAGCACAATGGTTGCTAGTTGTAGAAGAAAAAAAAACTGCGGGAAATAGAGAATAGAGAATATTGTGTGCTATGTCTATGTAAATATGGTTGCTCCCATATGACAGATTGACTTCCATTCTTCAGTTAGAATTGATGAAGGTAATAGATGTGTTGTAAGTGTGGAAACACCGCCATCCGATGGCCACAGTTAGCACTACAGTGCTCACTTGGTTTATATAAGAAAAGCGTTAGTCAAGGATGTAAGCTACCCTCCATAAAAAATGTATTTGATGAGAATGTTAATATTTTTCATTGTTTAAAGATGAGAATTCTCGTCCATGGCACCGAATGAGTCAAGGCCTATAGTTTCAAAGGGCTCAAATCATGAGAAAAAAACAATATGCAAAAAATATGGTCATTAGGACTCCTCGGAAAATGAAAGAGGCATTTTGAAATGCCTGTGATGTTCTGCGGATCGTATCAAATGAAGTTTCAAGTGTGTTTGTAATGCACTGATTGCGTTCCACGATCCCCATTTCCGAGGCGCATCACAAACTCACCACCAGCCCCAGCACGAGGCTGCGCACTCGCTCCCCGATCTCAGGCGATATGTCGTTGCCGAACTGCTGCAGCGTAGTCAGGAAGCGCTTGAGCTTGCAGAGCTGGCGGGCGCCACAGGCCGGCGGGAGCTGTTGGTTGGACAGCGAGGACGTTGACGACATGGCCGGCCCGTTACTGAAGCCGTTGGGAGTGGACGGGGCGCCGTTGAGCGACGTGGGAGAGTGGCTGCTCCCGTTTAGCACTGCGCGCAAACACCAGACGTAAATGAGGTCAGTTGAGGAGCCACCCCGGGGATATCCGACCGCCTCATCGCGGAAGATCACGTTTGATTATGGCCATGTTGTGTGTTATTGTGCAAACTTCAGCTGTCTCGCAAGTGTTACCATTTGTGTCCCACCTGCTCTTGTGGCGCTCTATTTCGCCCGGTTCCTCAAACGCTTCCCCACCCACCGACTCACTCACTAGGACACAACTATAAGAGGAACTTGTAAATGAGCTGCCAAAAATAGTCGTGTGGCCTGTGTTACTTTTATTCCAGTGGCAGGTGTGTAGCTAAATGCGGCGCTGCACATGTCCACCATCTGAAAACAGATTTGCGACTTTGAGCTTCAAGAATTGCATGAACGTTCATACACACCATATATATTCTGTGTGTGTGTGTGTGTGTGTGTGTATATATATATATATATATATATATATATATATATATATATATATATATATATATGCAATAAGGCTTGTATATATATATATATATATATATATATATATATATATATATATATATATATATATATATATATACATTATATATATTTGTATATTTATATATATATTTTTAAACAAGCAGTATATAAACAAAGATTCAAGGCTTGATACTTATGGATAATAATAATGAATAATTATGGCAAAAACTTGGCCTACCCACTTGACAACTTACTTGCAGAGTGCAAACCAATAAAAAAAGAAGCCTACTTATAACAAAGCACATTATTTACTTTTAAGGACATTTTAATCATGTAGCAGTGAAAATGTCATTTTTCAAATCAAATCAAATCAAATTTATCCCCGATCGGATTTTTCAAAATGGGTTTCAATTGACAGCTTGCATGGTATGAGAGAAACTCAATGCCATTTCACACAGGTAAATATTATATCAGGGTGAGAAAAACATGTGGGAAACATTGCCACCTAGTGGTAGAATGACAAAGTGCTTGATTTGACATGTTTTCAATGTTAATATCGCCGAAGATCACCCTCATTATTCGTGGCAGCCAATATCGCGATTGAAATTCGATGAATTGTGCAGCCCTAAAATTACTTTATAGTTACCTAATAATCAATTACTTTAGGAAATATAGTAGGTAATTAAGTACTAAAGTAAATGATTCGGGTAATAAAGTACCCAAGTGATTACTTTTGTACTTTTAGCACCAATTTGATTACTTTAGAACAAAACTGATTTAGTACTTAAAGACAAAAAGTACAGACCCCTTTCTACATACAAAAGAGTTACGGGTACCGCCGAATTTATTCATAAGTCGTTGGTAACAAAAACCTGCCGTAAAAAAACGGTAGTCTTTACTTGATTTACTGGTGGTGGGGGTGAAAGAAGCATTACGACTGCTTGCTTGGTTGACTGCCGGGGGTGGAGGAGGCATGGTTGGCGGGGTGGACCTGGGTTGGCTTTTCACATCCGCAGGTGAATCTGGCATTGTTCCAACCTTCTGCACTCTGCTACCTGGCGAGAAGGAAAACAAACGGGAGACAACAAACGTCAAGCGGGCGCACCACCCAAAAAAAAAAAATAAAAGTACTGTATATGTGTCACCTTGGAGCCAAGTTCCCTAAGAACCTTAAGCCCCCATCAAATAAAAACAGCCGAAGCAAATCAACGCGCGGCGTGGAAACGGCTTCAAATGCGTGTCGTGTCTCGGTTGGTTTTGGAGACACGGGCCTGGGAGACGTACGGTAACACCTGCTCACCCGCTCAGCTGCCGCCGCCGAGCCGGGGCCCTTCCACCCCACCCCCGACTCTCCTTCGCGCGGGAGCTCCGACATCCCGATCGGCGCCCCTCCGAGCTAACCTACGGCGCGGCTGTCCCAAATCGTCCCCCTGGCTTCAGACAGCCCGACTTGACTGCCAGTGACAAGTGCGGCCGGATCTGCTGCTGTCCATCATTGGGGACGCGCTTTCGGGAGAGCTCCGTGCCGCTACCGGGGGCTCCGCTGTCCTCTGCCAGGACCAAACAAGGCAAGAGCGGGCTGGCGCGTGTCAAGTAAATACATAGCGGGGCCAAACGCGACATAAAAAAAGCCGACGAAGCGGGTGCACGTAGGGGTCAATTTAAATGTCTCTAGTCTGTAAACATACCGTATTTTCCGCACTATAAGGCGCACCGGATTTTAAGGCGCACCCACAATTAATGACACGTTTGAAAACATTTTCCATATATAAGGCGCACCCTCACTGAATGACATATTTTCAAACTTTTTCAATCACAATATAGTAATACTCAAAGTAATAACTATAATAACTCAAATAATAACTCTAAACTCTCAATAGCACAATAACTCAATGTCAATATGAGCAAACTTGTTCAATTTTAAACACACAAAAGAAGCAGGTAAAGCTTACTTTATCACTTCATCCCCATCTACCAATCCCAATCTCAATATTGATGCATATATAAGGCGCACCTGATTATGAGGCGCACCATCTGCTTTTCAAAAAAAATTAAGGCTTTTCGGTGCGCCTCATATTGCGGAAAATACGGTAACTGTTTTTTCCGCACTGAAAGGCGCACTAAAAGCATTCGATTTCCTCAAAAGATGCGCCTTATAATCCATTGCGCCTTATACCATGCAAATTCTGTGAGATTACACAGTTAATCTTACCTCAAAAAGTCATAAAAAAATAAAAAATAAAAAACGTAATCGCCGTGTAAATTCTTCCATTTTTACCTCTGCAAGAAGAAAGCGCGATTTTAGAAAATAAATCCAGGGACTGTTTTTAAATCAACAAAACAATATCTTTTCATGTTTGTTGGTTGCAATTTGATTTAAAAAAAGTGGAATATTCAGTAGAATCATCATTTTTATTCTTTCAAACTCTTGATTGTCAAACTCCAGTCCTGGAGGGCCGGTGTTATGATCTAATCATTTGAATCAGGTTAATTTGGGAGAAAAAAATGCAGGATACCGGCCCTCGAGGACAGGAGTTTGACACCTATGAAAACAGTCTTTTAATGCAATCAAGATGTATTTTTTTCCGCATTAATCAGATAGTACCTCCCAGAAATCATTTTTAATTCTTATTTTGTCAATCAATTAAGTTCCATTATGTTTGGGAGCTGAAATTTCACTCCGTGTTGACAACATGATGCAACAAATTTCTGCAAGAATGACGTGGAAGAAAATGACCCAAAATTGGCAAAAAACTGCACAGGGTTGAACAAAACATCAAATATTTGGTACATTAAGAAATCACCCATCACGACTGTAAATGCTGGGAGAAATTCAGCGAATTTGGCGCTTCAAGGGTTGAGGCGCAAATATTTATTTAGACACTGAAATTGTCCAAATCTGATTTAGTACTTAAAGACAAAAAGTACAGACCCCTTTCTACATAATTTCAGCCTCTCGACAGTAAATATTCTTTTCAATGATTTAGTCTTCTATGAAAGCAGACTGATTATCTTTTGCGTGAAAGAAAGATAACATTTTTTTTTCACTCTGGAAAAGTATCAAGGTTATGGCATATTTTCATTTTACCAACCAAAACAGTCATCTAAAAATCTAAAAAACTAAAGTCATTAAAAATAACGAATGGATTTCTGCAGGATTTTAAAAAAAAAAGTCTGTTTTTGAATACAGAGATGTAAATTAAGCATATTCAAGGATTGTTCCCCATAGGTCATGTTTGTTTGTGATGTATCGGTTTCTCAAAACTTTCAGTATCTGGCGCCAGATGTTTGTGTGTTTTTTTTAATATATATATTCTAACACCAGCACAAAAGTGTGAAGATTTGAACTTCTTGCAAAGTGCACGGCCAGGTGTGCATCAACCCAACAGAAAACCACAAAGTGTGATATTTGCACCAAAAAAAAAAAAAGATCCCTGATAACAACACAACATGTTGTACACGCGTGAACAATGTCGTTTGACTTTTACACGATGTGACTCACGGTTCAGCAGAAAAGATAAAAATAAGAAACGTTTGTTTTGAAAATGCCAGCGCTGTCATGAGATTGGCTTTTGTGAGGAACCTGAAAATAGATTTAAAGATTTCATTTCCTCAACGGTCAACAAGAAATCTGTTTTTATAATTAAAGGGATAGTACACTTATTTTGCTATTCCCAGCCACGAAAATTTGATATTTTGTCTGTAATTGATAACAATTAAACATACTTTTTACACTTACTGCATATGACATCAAATGTTCAAGGTTCAAGTAGCAACCAATCACAGCTCACCCCCTTTCTGAGTTTGGTCATGTGACATTCTTGACTCATTCAGTGCCATGGAAGAAAATTATCGTGTTTTAATCTTGTAATAACATTGATAAATCATAAAATTTTGGTCAAATCATTTTTTTTATGGATTGGAGCTGACACCCTTGACTAATGCTTACCTATTATAAGCCAATTAAGCATTGTAGTGATAACTGTGACCATTAGATGGCAGTGTTTCAACACTTACAACACAGCTGTTACCTACATGCAAGCGTAACTGAAGAATGAACGCCAAAACATGTCAGGTAAAACCTCTTAGAAATATTTAAGACTTGAAAGTTTTTATTTTTGAATTTTAAAGTTTGTAAGTCTCTCACTGTCTGCTAAAAAAGGAAAAACAGTCGACGCTATGCTACTTGCCACCAGGGAGCACTCCCCTCTGGTAAATGCAATCAGGCGCGTTACTATTGTGTTGGTGCGATGTTCTAACACTTTAAGTGCGTCGATGTTGTGTTGAAAATATGTTGGTGCTGCTCTCATTTAATGGTGCCGGCATAGTCAGTCGGTTTTAAATACAAACAAAAATTGAGAAAACTTCCATGTGCCATCTTTTCTGCGTGAATACCAGATGTTAAAACCTTCGGCTTTAACAAGACAAAAAAACAAACAAACAAATAACGTGTTAGATTTTTGTTTTTGCCGTTTATAATCAAGTGCATTTTCATCCAAACTCCTGACACGGTTTTCTCCGGCGCTTTTTCTACGAGGTCACAGAGGAGCCTTGAGCAGTTGCTTTCTGTATTTCAAATCATGTCACCGCCGCCGAGTACGCCGTATGAGGGGGGTCATCGACATGGTGATCCTCAAAAGCGCGAGGGGCACACTCCCCCCGCGCTAGACGCTCTCAACATAAACACACGCGCTTTGAGATACAAGCCGGTATAAATAGATGCGGATATTCTGGTCTAACACATAAACAAGCCACCCGTGCTGACGAGGTTTCCTGCGGGGAGGCTGCCATATGGCCCGGTAAACCTCCCCTTTGATTAAATGTGCAGTGTCACTGTATGAAATGTGCACTGTGCGCGTGAGAAGAAATACTCCAGGACGGTTCGGTCCTTGATTTCTTTTTTTTTTTTTTTTTTTTGCATGGGGGGGAAATAAAGAAATGAGGATTGGGGGCGAATGGGGGGGCAGTCTGTTTACTCCCTCTGCGGGATTACAGACAGCTGTATAATCTGAACAGCTACGGGGACAGGGAACACACACACACACACACACACACCAGGCGAGGGATTTCACTTTTTAATACATTAGGAAGTCTGCTAGGTCTGCAACCCCATCTGTGACCATCTGTGCTCCCACTGTGCTGAAGGACGAAACACTTGCAGAGAAAGCAGAAGGGAGACCAAAAAAAAAAGGGGGTATCAGCTAAGGTGAGGTGGTTAAGTCCTGGTCTGGATCGCGCCCCCCCCCCCCCCCCCCCCCCCCCCACCAGCCTCCATTAAGGCCACGCAGATGTGTCGCTGTCAGTCCTGCACCGTCTATTAAACGGAAAATAAACAATTTATATCCGCCCCACGCTGAAGAACATCTGAACGTTTGATGTAATCCAGCCTAAAAGATTGCCCCCCCCCAAAAAAAAAGAAATACGAAAAAGAATACGAAACCATTCTGTCTGCTGATGAAATAAGACGAAACATCTCTCACTAGCCTCTACTTTGAACCGTCTGATTGATCGATTTAATTGTTAAGCCACTCTGCAGGAAGTTAATTAAAGCAAGCCCCGCCCACTCGATTCCAAGCGCCTTCATTTGAGAACCGCTGTCTGAGAGCGCATGTGTTCATGCCTGCGCCGTAATGGAAACGCAGCTGCAACTTATTAGCTTCAGCTAACCACGGCAAAGCGGTTCCTTGAAACCCTCCTGTCTATTCAACGTCTCGTAGTCCACGGAGACTCTTGCCGGTGACCGCATAGTCCTCAAACTCTCTCTCAGTCTGTCGCTTAACTCTCCCTCCCTCCTTCCCACTGTAATTCGCCCAGTCGCCAGGAATGCTGTTGTTTTTAATTTCTCCCAGCTGCTCTGGCTGGCTGCCCAGCCGCCTGCCTTCCCACATCTGTTCCCTATGAAGCCGCCGAGGAGTCCACACAAACAGAGCCCGAGCCTCTGGCCCGCAGCCCCCCCGCCGGGCCTCCGTAGCAAAACACGGACCTCCAATCCGCAGATAGGACTCCGACGGCGCCCTTTGCGTCCAAACTCCACCGTCCGCCTCAGGCCGAGGAGGCGCGACCCGCAGGAGGATCGTATGTTCTCGCGCTATGTCTAATCATTGTGAGGTAAGATTTGTTTATTTGTGCCAGCACCGATTGGGGCCCTTCAGACGGATCCGGACTCTGCTTCATCTTGAGCTCATTTAGAGTTCAGAGGCTTTGGAGTCCTAACTAATGACAGGCCGTGTAGTGTCGCTGCACACACGCCAACACGCGCAAATGCATATGACATATGTTGGCAGAATAGACGTGCAAATGTAAACACATGATGGTGGACATGCAATGCTAGCATATATATATATATATATATATATATATATATATATATATATATATATATATATATATATATATATTGCAGTAAATAACTGACTTAGTCACTTAGCGGAAGAAAAATTACCGTATTTTCCGCACTATAAGGCGCACCTAAAATCCTTCTTTTTTTTTTCAAACGGAGGGTGCGCCCTATAATCAGGTGCGGCTTATATATGGATCAATATTGAAATTGGGATTGGTAGATGGGGAGTGAAGTGACAAAGTAAGCTTTACCTGTTTCTTTTGTGTGTTTACAGTTGAACAAGGTTGCTCATATTGACATTGAGTTATTATGCTAGTGAGAGTTTAGTTATTATTCGAGTTATGATTGTTATTACTTTGAGTATTACTATGATTGAAAAAGTTTTAAAATATGTCATTAACTGAGGGTGCGCCTTATAATCCAGTGCGCTTTATAGTGCGGAAAATACGGTAATTAATTCACTGCCAGCGACGTTTATAGACGTTAAAGATGAATTTTTTACAGTGTTGACAGTGAATTAATTTAATAATCATGATTTCAATATTAATTGATTTCAAATCATTGCGGTTCTTATTTTGGCCTGATCTTGCAGCCCCTTTAAGACGGGCGGATGAAATGCGAACGATATATCCAATTGGTTGTTGTTTTTGTTTGGTTTGTTTGTATTGTTTTTGTCTTCTTAAATGAGCATAACAAAAAAAAATAAGCTAACGGGCCGCAAGCGAGTACGGATTAAAGCAAATTCATCCCGGGGTTAAGGGTAGAAGAGTTGTACGAGTGCGCGTCAGAGCTGCAGGTATCTTGTCATCCAGAGCTCATATCTGTGAAAGCTGTTATTGATGTAATTGTATTGAAGTTCTGGCGACCATCTGCTCTCCTTTGGGAAGGTCTGGCTCCTCTCGTCGGCAGTGAAGTGGTTATGTGCGGCGCATCGGCGCTGCAGACGCTCTCACCGAGAAAAAAAAACTTCCTTTTCAGATTTTCCCAACGGCGGCTAATAAAATCCAGATGTTCGACTTGAGCTGACTCCCTCACCTCCCCTCCCTCCTCCTCGTGTCATTCTCCATCCAGCCCCCCTCCCCTTCCTCTGCCTACAACGCTACTAATCATTTCTTTCTTTCATCTTCCGCCCCTCCTCTTGGTTTCAAACCTCCCCACAAGGATCCATCCGTCTACACCTCTTTCCTTTCGCCGCAGCCACTAACTCAGGGTCATTTCTAAATAAAGGAAAGTATTTGCGACATTTTGGGAAGGTAGGCTGGGCCAAGAACAACTTCTTGGCTAGTCAGACACATCTGGAGTGCGTTAGGGTGGCAGTCGTACCAGCCGGGGATCTCCAAAACAGCGCGTATGAGAAAGAAAGAAATCGGCCCGCATCTGGAAGAACGTATCGTCCTACGTAACTGCTTCTCGATTATATTTCGCGAAATATCATAGGAATAGCAAAATATTTCGCTCGCACTGATTCACGATGAATAAAATTGTAATCTAAAAAAAAAAGTACTAAGTACAGTGGACCCCCGCCATATGACGTTAATCCGTTCCGGGGTTGGGATCGTACGGCGAAATCGTCCTATGGCAGGCAATAGAAAGCTATGCTAATTAGCTAAAGCATATAAAACCCCTGGTAAAGACATCCAAATTCTATATAAAAATTAAAATTTGGTAACACTATCGTATAGTAAGTGCTACTTATATATAGTATACATTTTATTTACCTTTGGAGTCACGTGACTTGAGCTACTTACAGCCATAATCCCTAGCGAGGGTAGCCTAGCCCCGCCTAGCCTTCTTGGTATTTCTTGATTATCTCCAGCTTCATTTCTATTGTAATCATATTCTTATTTCTCCCTTTAAGATCACTAGCAATCTTGGGACCCATGGCGAACCAACTTAAGTTTGAAAGGAGCACTAAAATGCACAATCAATATTATATTGTAAGCACTCGCTTGAGTCTTTAGCATATCGGCATCTCCGTGACCTCATCACGCTGACCAATAGAAGACTAGTATCTTAGGGAGTCGAGACGCCGACCAGTAGCAGACCAGCATCTTAGTGATGCGTTTCTGCGCAGTTTGACGCAAACAGAAAGTAAGAGCAATGACCTAAAACCACCTGAAGAGGGAGGCAAAACAACATAAACACAGCCAACCCCACAGGTCATGAGAGTTGTTGATACAGTATTCCAACATTTCAAAATATGTTAAATCAATGTAATATGATTTATTTATTATTTCATGACAACTATAGTTGAGCTGAATCAAAGTCCCTTTTGTTTTGCAAAATTGCTTTTTTTTTTGCCTGTTTTCCATTCATTCTAGTCGGTAAATCCTTGAAAATATATTAGCACATTTTCTGCAAGTATTTTTTTAAATGTCCTATTTTTTTAAGTTTGAAACACAACGATTAATTGACAAAATATTGCATATGATCGATCATTAGAACAATCCCCAATTGCAATGTCGCAATATTTTAAGCGTGATTCTGATAATGCGGCAACAGACAAATTGACGCAGTCAGCTTCCATTTGCTCGACAATTTCAAGCAGACCCGAATAAAGTTAATATAATAACATCTGAAATTGTGGAAGCGCCATGTTGCTGCTTGTGTGTGGCTCGGGGGTCTCTGTGTGAGAGGAGTCGAGCACCTGAACATCAATAACTGTCACGAGGGCCACCTGGGACCCCACAGCCAGCTTGCACCATGGGCACACAGCCATCACCAGCACAGCTGCCACTGAGAGCCGCGGGGGTGGGGGGGGGGGGGGCACATATAAGCGGAGGAAAGACACAGTGCACGGACGCACACACTGAAGAAGGTGACTGCACTTGCGCATCTGGGACGTTAGAGAGACACAAATGACGAGAGGGTCTTTTCATAATCTGAGTTTCTGCTCGTTTTCTTTCCCTCGTCCCTCGTCTAATTTTTCCGGCTGGGAGCTTCGTCTCTGGCTGCCACCTTCCGACATGGGATCGCACTTCCTTCCCTCTCTCCGATGACCTCAGTTAGAAGACACCGTCAGACATGACATAATTCCTCCAAATACCCGTAAGGCTAACTGATACTAGCATGAGAGTTCCGCACCTGAGCGACTTTGCCATTCCAACTGGGTTTCCAACTTTAGACCTCTCAAGATTCACGAAACGTTATCCTGCAGACTTCCATTTATTACCGACGTCTTCTATTACTGATGTCGGCTTTATGTAATGTCTCATATCGGCACACATTAAGTACAGCAGACCTGCAAAGGGGTAGGATTTATTCACTTTAGAAAATTTTATATATATGATTACTATAGGTATTTTATTAGGGACTTTACTACCTTTAGGTACTTTAGTACACTACAACCTAAAGTAGAAAGTAGTATCTAAAATAATCTTTTTCTAGTAAGTTTTACCTGGGGTAATTCATTACTTTAGTACTTAATTGCCTAGACTAATCTATTACTTTAGTACTTTCATAGCTAAAGTAGTCATAGTAATTCATTTGTATTCATGTTTAGTACCTTAAGCAATCAATTAATATATATAATTCCAACTTGGTAAAACTGGAATTGCTGTAACTTTGTCCATTTTTGATGTATTATACGATGTATTAATAGGAATTAATGTACGAATTGAAATATATCTGTATCTTAATTTACATTTTTGGAGACAAAAGCCTGATTTTGTGAAAATAGATCACAGATAGCAATCACACATAGCATTTTTTATCTCTTGGCAGCACACACATATATATATATATATATATATATATATATATATATATATATATATATATATATATATATATATATATATATATATATATATGTTTTTTTTGGGAGGCATTTATCCAAAGATAGTCAGCTGACTGAATAATTGGTCAGCCCCCAGTAAAAATAAAGAAAAATAATATTGGGGATGTGTGAGATTTTTCAACGTTGTGACAGGAACAGCAGTTTTCAAATGAAGAGCAAATTAATTGGAACATGAAGCAATTTATTGCTAAACTGTGCTCTAATGACTCCTTTTCTAATGACCTCCTTTTTCCATTGAATGTATTTATTCTGTTAAAATATATGCAGATGTGCATTGTACAATTTTCCAGCAGATCAACCAGAAATAAAACAGCCAATGTTACTCGTCTATCTTCCGGAGTTGCTGAATATAACGCACCTAAAGACACCGCAACAACGCAAGTGTAATGTTTACTAAATTACACACGGGAACAGCACTGTTGTACATCATTAAAAAACCAAAAACAAAAACAAGGTTGAGCTTCAGCGAATTAAACAACCAATAGGATTTTGAATAGCAATCAAAAGGCATATTGCAGGTTGTCGCCCTGACGAAAATAACTTCCGTAAGCCAAACGCAACTTGGCTCAGCACCAATTAGCTCATCAAGCTTTTAATTACTCTGCTAATTGCATACAGGCAGCATGAAGGGCAGCCTGGGAATGAGAATTTTTTTTTTTTTTTTTAAACCAACAGCCATTCAAAAACAACACCATATAAAGATGCGGTACTTATGATTTCAAGATCGCAAAAGCTGTGATAAAAAATCAGTAAGCAGCAACAATCGTTAATTATTCAAATGCGCAATGTCATCAGTTATGCAATTTTACAGGTGACAAGGCAGAAATACAACAAATTACTAACATTTTAGAATCAATCAATTCATCGATTAATTGTATTTCAATGGTTTAAAAATGGTTTTCTTGATTGTTGTTTACGACGCTTAAACAAGTATTAAACAACACAACTAATTAATTTTTTTTAAGTCATTGCGTTCAGTCATTTGGAAAAAAAATATTTGTTAGTAATGAAGTTATTTATTTTTGATCACAGATTTCTTCTATGATCCAAAAGAGTACACTTCAGGTTGATTATTTTTCTGTTGACCAATATAAATGAAGTTTGAAAGGGTCTAAAGTTTAATAAATCACTGATGGCAAGTTATTTATTTATTAAACCCCAAAATGTTTTGCACTGGTTATGGGGTACTTGGCAGAAAATATATTTTACAGAGTGTACATCACTGAAAAAAAATTTGAGAACCACTGCTCTAGATGGTGCTCACTAGTACACAATTCCCACTACATCTTTCAACAAAGACTGCCATCTAGAGGACAAAAAAAAAATACCAACAGTGCTTCACGAGGCTTCATTGTCCAATCAATACTTTTTCTCACGAGGCCTCATTTCCCCATCACTGCTTTATTCTCCCTCGTGCGGACATATTTTAGTGTTGTTTGCCTGTGTGTGTTTCCCTCACATGGAGCAGATGTTCTCCCTCCATTTCTTCCAGGAGCATTGTTTGAGGAGGTGTATCCAGGAAACAGTGGCCGGTGCTGACTTCCTGTGTGACAGGTGCACGATGGAGGCCTGACAGCTGCTGTGCCGGCCTCTCTCCCCGCTTGCCTCTCTCTCTCTCTCTCTCTCTCTCTCTCGCTTCACCCCTTTTCCTTCCACCCAGCTGCAGCCGAGCGCCACACTGTTTGCCCTGACGTCATAACGGCCGCCTGCTGATTTATGAAGTATAAAAGTCTCAGATTTGACCCTGGCAACAAACGTGCGCTCGCAGATTGTTTGCCGGGCTCGGCCGAGTTTGTCATGACACCGAGCTGTCACTCGCAGTTAAGAGAGAAAAAGCCAACAGCTGATTAGTCATCCCCCTGCTTCATGTCAGCTACTTCATTTGGGTCAGTGTTAAATGTCTTCTGTGTCACCGTGGAGCTGCCGTTGCGAACAAAAAGCTCCGCATGAACTGGAGCTGCTCACTGTCTGCCAGCGCTCTCACACCTCTGGGTTTTGGCCCGCGGACTCCACAACAATAACTCCTGACACAAGACAGGCGAATGCAAGGTGCTCCGCTGACGCTAACCCTGCCAGCAAATGCAAGATTCTAATGGTGTGGTCAAAAATCACAGAATCACAAGACTAACCTCACAGCTCTATTTTTTTTCTCCGCCGAATGCAATCTATTTTATTTTCAAACAAAACGTTTAGTGCAAATAAGTGAATAAATGCATGCATAAATAAGTAGGCGGCGAGACAAGCGAAACAAAATACAAAAGAAAACAGCGATTGCCATTTAATTGTTTCAAGAGGCAGATTGTTGATTCAACTCTGCAAGCACTAGTGATACCGTATCGCCAATCTGCTCTGCATTTTCACGGATGTGCGCTGTGAGGAACACTAGAAAAGAACACCAACCCATGAGCAAAAAAAAAAAAACACGGTTATCACGGTATTATTTTTTCCTTTGAACACTTTTATTTTCAAACAAAATATTGAGCATTTAATAAATAAAAAGTGCACCTGCATTCTTTGTAAATAAAGAGCTTGTTTGCCATAGAAGCAGCTCAAGTTTAGCCAACCGCATCAATGCAAAGCACCCAGCTGCGACTGCAGCCACAGCTCACAATAGCAGCAAATATGCTAGCCAGCAAAAAAAAATAAATAAATATAAATAAAAAAATATATAAAAAATATAAAATATATATAAAAAAAAAAAATATATATATATATATATATATATATATATATATATATATATATATATATATATATATATATATATATATATATATATATATATATTTAGGAAGTGTTTATAACACAATTTAGCATTATGTTCCAATAATGTCATGTTTTTGTTATTGTATTAAAAAGAATTAAATAAATCCTGATCACATTCTAACCAATGGGCAATGTAGTCTTCACTGAACCTAAAAAATGGGCAGTCTATTTTGAATGCTAAAAAAAAAAAAGAGTCTAACAAACAGAGGTAGAGGCGGCTTTTTACCTATTACAAACGGGATCGTCTCTCTTTGAGGGTAGCATTTGACACCATCCAAAATAAACCTTCCACTCCTGCTGCCATCCCTTGTGACTTTTTAATGTCACATGATAACTCGAGCCTCAAAGTGAACATCCCTCTTGGACGCGTCAAGAAAACATCATCTGCACTACAGACAGCCCTGGCAAAATTCAACTGTACGTTTTAGAGTGGAATTACTGCAACCTAGGCAACGGTGGTGCCACAGTTACCTTGATAAAGTCAATTTGTTCCGTTTTTTTTAAGCTTTGTAGATAACACTGTCGACCGCGCAACAAGAATTAAATTTATGGATTTAATTTGTATTCGGAAAACTATTTGAGACACCGGTTTATCCAACTATTTGTAGAAAAAAATTAAATTAGTACCTGGGTACCTTAAATTAGTACCTGGGACTGAATATCTGAATTCTGCAAAGACGTACAAATACATCAATTTGGAGTGAAAGAGTTAAACGGTGCACCAAGACAACAAATGGAGTCATTTGTCAAGATGGTCTTTGCATAAGAAAGTTTTCTGTTTAAGTGTGGCCAGGTCCACTTTGAAATAATTATTCATTTTATGGTTGTGACTTTTTTTTTTAACAGGAAATGCTCCCAAATCTGTGATATCCGTTTTATTCTTGAGGTCTAGCTCTGTAGCGCACATTTACAAGAAAGATCAGAGTGGAAAACGGCGGGGCAAACGGCGATTTGAGGCGGATATTTTCAGTCGACATTCTTAAGTCGGACCACCCGACATGGTCAACTTTTTAGTTTTTCCCCTAGCCCGTCGTCACTGTTAAATGCGCATATTTAAGAGTAACGGTTACAAACCTAACTGATAGTGATACGAGTATCAGGGTTGAGTTTGCGTGCGCGTGCTAGCTTGCGCGCGTGAGGCAGAGGAAGGAAGGCTGGAGCCGAGATTAAGGTCTGTTCTCCTGACTGCTAACACGACGCATTCTGCGACTTGACTTCCATTTGAAGAAGGACGGAACCATCTGCGCGGCACAGGATCTGTTTCCAGGAGATAACAACTTTTGAATTTCATAAACGCTGCGTATATACTAGTTGCAATATACGTCTGGAAAGGGCGGGAACAAAACGGGTTTGAAATCTCCTCCATGGCAGCAGAATTTGGACTCGAAGTGTTCTTTTGAGCACGTTTACTGGCCGACTATGATAAAAGCCAGAGTGTCGGGCAGAAGGAAGAGGAGGGGCGGCCTTATATCGAGACGCGGCGGTGATATGAACTTCCCATTGTCTGCGACGCCCCGTTCATCTGGCTTGATTAAAACACGGCTACTGTAGATTAGCCCAGCTGCTTCCTGTGTCTGACTCTGATCCCGGCGCACTTCCAGCCATGCGCTCCCATGAAGTGGAGCAGATAGGAGGCGGGCTGGCGCGGAGACACGGCGGGGACACTGAAGAGGGTTACCAGAAGGCCAGAGGTTGCCAGGCATGCCAGGAAGCGCAAGGTGAGGAGGCAAAGATACAAGACGAGGAAGGGAGGAGGAGGAAATGCTTTTCTCCGGCGCCCCTTCCCCCCGCATCAAAAAAACAAAACAAAAAAAAATCCAGCATAGGCCGGCATGGTTTTGTTTTGTTCTCACACTGGTTTTGCTGGTGTCCAGCGAAAAATGCAGGCAAGATTCGAACACCTACCCAACTGGTCAATCGGCACCCTAAACAGGACCGTGATGATGATGTAACTGGTGACACCAGCAGGAATCCAGCAGCATGCTGGTCCTGGTTCTATTGGTCAAAGGTTTGACCGTTATAATCATGGTTGTTTTGCTTTGATGACACCGGACCAGTGAAAAATGGTTGGCAGGATTCTCACCGTTATCTCAGAATTCAGATTTTATTTATTTTTATTTAATTCTGACTTGAAAGTCCGAATAGTCCTCAGAATTCCGACTTCAATGTATTCAGGTGCGTGTGTTCTTGAATTTAGTTTGGAAAATACAGTAGCTTTGCTATGGCTGGCTATCATACTTGCTGCTACTTGCAGCTGGGTGCTTTGCATTGATGTGGTAGGCTAAACTTGAGCTGCTTTTGTGGTAAACAAGTCCACAGAATTCTGACTTCAAAGTCTGTGTAGTCCTCAGAATTCTGAGAACATCAGAGTTCTGACTTTTACTTTGGCATCAAAAGCAAATCTTCACTGTTTTTGTTCATGTTTTATCGAAGGTGAAGGAGTGTTGACATGTTTCAGATGCTACTTAAAAAAAATGTGTCAAAGTCAAACACATCTTTTCACAAAACAGCTCAGTTTTTCCTTTTATCCAAAATAGCTTGGTCACTCAAATGACCTATTTTCAAACAGTGAATACTGAAGAACGAAATATGATAGAATCCTTTTTTCTTTTTCTCGGTAAAGAATGGCATCCAATCTT
Organism: Hippichthys cyanospilos; assembly: GCF_059441005.1. Lineage (NCBI taxonomy): Eukaryota > Metazoa > Chordata > Actinopteri > Syngnathiformes > Syngnathidae > Hippichthys > Hippichthys cyanospilos. The sequence goes on from NC_142372.1 coordinate 2,890,621, forward strand.
TCATATGGTACCACTCGAGTCCAAATAGTCATACCACGCAATATTCTGCCGGCCTTGAAAAACGTGTAAAAATGCTTGAAATCGGCTGCTTTTTCCGATAACGCTGTGCACTGAAAGGTGAAAAGTCAGAATTCTTATGCTACAGAATTCTGACATTAAAGAGAGAATTTCGACTTGTCAGAATTCCCACTTAAAAGTGAGAATTCTCACATTACAGAATTCTCACTTTAAAGAGAGGATTTTAACTGTAAAGCGACTTATAGTGCGGAAAATACGGTAAATTCTCAGAGTCCTCACAGAGAAGAACTTCATGAATGACGTCAGAGTCTTGAGATAAAAGTGAGAATCCCGCCAATCCTTTTACTTGACTGGACCTCAAAACAAAAACTATCAAAACAAAACCATGCTTGTGTTTCTTTTTTTAACATTTTGTTTTTTAATCGACCCGGCTGCCTCGAATTCATACCCGCACATCAATTTGCAACGTGCCGTCGGTGACGGTATTTGTGGCAAAGTATTTCCGTCTGCTGGAAACGCGCCTTCTTTATTGAAAGCGCGATCGGAGTCGCAGTTTGTCAACGTTGCGTGCGTCGGGGTAATTCTGGGAAAATGACACGTCAATCCAACAAATAATTAGCAGCCATTTTCCTCCGCGAACGTCTGCATGCTAATTAACGGGTTTCACCTTCTCGGCGCGGACGGAAAGTCAAAATCTGTCACCTTCTAATTGCAGTGGATGTAAAACAGAGTTGCGAAATGCCTGGAGAGCGTCGTATGTTATTCTTCGGAACCCGAGCGAGTATGTACGCATATAAGGAAAAAGTGATCTTTTACACACGCACGCGCGCGCGCCTTTTGGGGTTTGACTTGGCCTCCGCCCCGAGCTCGGCTCCCACGCCGCGGCGTCAGCGGGCCGGCCGTCCACCCAGCGCGTTTCTCATTCCGTCAGATGTTGGGAAGCCGTTCAAGTTCTCGGCTCTATTCTTTGACATTCCCCATCTCCCGCGAGAGGATGGGCAGCCTTGTCGCTAGTAATGTCAAACACATGTGGAGCGCAGACTCGCTCGGGATGGAACGGAAGGACCAGAACTGGGGTGGGCAAACATTTGGACCCCGGGGCCACGAAACAATTCGACAAAGTGTTTTGATAATCCACCTCAGGAGAAAAAATGTGAATCTAGAAAACGTGTGCTTTCATTTCAATATAAAAATCAATAAAAGTATCACAACGGTGTTTCTCGTGTCCTGTGTGCCGTATTTTTCGCACAACTTTTTTCTCGTGATTTGAGACCTGCGGCTTATAGTCCGGCGCGGTTCATCTTCAAGTTTTTTTTTTTTTTTTTTTGCTAGCCACCAGGAGATAATGCACTGTAAAGCAAATGTGTATATGAGGTGAAGGGGTCAATTTAAGGAAAAACTATGAAATGGGACTAAAAAAAAAAAAAATCTGAATCAATGGCTGTACTCAAAAAGAGTTTTAAAAATCTATTCATAAAAATCTATTCATAAAAATCTATAAAAAAAAAAAAAATATATATATATATATATATATATATATATATCTTTATGATTGTATATATGAACTATGCGCAATGTGTGTATATGTTCACTAAAATAATCAATTAAAGAGACGGAAAGCGACGCTATTGATTATTGATTATTGAAGTGTTATTTAACTCTGCAGTATTCTGTTGGTGTTATGTTGAAAATATTCATCCATCCATCCGTTTTCTATAAATATTTTAGTGTTAAACACGCAGGCACGTTCAGTCAAAATCTTTTAAAAAATAAATACAACTTTTTACAATTCTTTCTGCACAAATATTTGACGTCATGACCTGCGGCTTACAGTCCAGTGAGGCTTATCCGTGGCAAAAATATCTATTTTTAATTTTTTTGCTCAATTTTTGAAGCTGCGGCTTATATACCAGTGCACCTTATAATCTAGAAAATACAGTACAGTATTTATTAACACCTGTAATTCCCCAAATATTTGGCACACATTTTTTCCCAAAAATGAAGGCCAAAAGTATGGGTGCGTCCTATAAACGCTAGCTTAGAAGTTGTTGGTTTTTTTTGACAGCATTCAGTGAAGATTGATGCGTGAGCCACATAAGCCGAATTTTGTCGCACAAATGAGAATTTTTTTTATTGCCCGTATTCTTACTTACAATAATTACGGTAACGTGACGAGCTAGAGGTCAGTTGACTGTTAGCAGCCAATGCCTGTTGCAGCTAACAGTAACTCGAGTTAGCTGAGGTTGTTCCGGCATTATTATTAATAAAAGAAGCGAGCAGACTGGACCAACATCCGAGTCCATCCTTGTTCACGCACAGGAATATTCCTAAAACGGAGAGGATCATGTAAACCGGTTATAATGTCTCCATCTGATTCAATTTAGAGTTGAAAGGTATGCAGCCGAGTGTTCCGGTTAGAGAACACGGAAAAATATTCCATTTGACTCATTCGCTAATTGTGATCTTTTGGCATATACGCACAATCACAAACCTAGTGGAGCGTGGATGCTGCACAACTTTGGGTGTTCAAGGCAAAAAAAACTTGAGGAAAAACATCTGCTTCAAGCGCATTCAACGATACACTGGTGCCGCATTCAATGAATTCAATTTTTCTCATCTTTATGATGCGAATGATGCCTTACGAACCGGAATGACCATCAGTTCACAGCCGGGTCTTTAATATCTTGAATTTATTGTCCTCGTTGACATATTTGAAATGATTAGAACGCGAAGTCGTTTCTAAACTTTGGAGAAACGTGTAACGGCGCCTCGTCAGTCGACGATCGATCAAAAAGCGGCGGACAGACGGAGAGAGGCCACGAAAGACGGATGGCGCACAAGGCCGCTGATGTCTTTGGCGTGTTTGTCTTGTCTGGTTTGCGGCGGCCCAGGTGTCTTTGTTGTGCTGACCACCTGACTGAGTCGCTGCGAGTTGCTAGCGCACGCCCACCTGAGGCCATCTGCTCCGCTCATTAATTAGGAGGCAGGCGGCTTCACCTGCACTGCCCGCATTTAAATCACAATAATTACCACACGGCACACTTTTCCGGCCCCGCCGCTGATAACAATAAGCCGAAGTTGGATTTGAATGACGCAAATGACCCACATGAAAAGGGAAGAAAAACGGCTGAGCTGGCAACTACATTCAAATGTAGCCAATAGATAAATAATAAAAACAGCATTTTTTTTCCCCATAATGCCAAGGAATAATGACGAATGTTTTTGTTTATGATTTGGGCTAATTACACAAATATTTTAAAAAAATGAACTAAGCAAACATTTGTTGTCACTTGTATGGTTTTATTATTCTCTCCATTTAGCATTTTGCCATGGGGTTTCCCCAAATGGCATTATGGGAAAAAAAAAAGCTATGTTTTTAGCATTTAGCCGAAATACGCAGTATTTTCTCCACTCCTTTAATCTTTACATCAAAGGCATTTCACATCAAAGGGAAAACATTGAAAGAAGATGCCAGGGAGCTGAAATTTCACCCAGATGGTGACGATATGTCAAAGTCCTCTCACGTTAGCAGGAATGTGCCATCCATTGTGGAAGAAATTATCCAAAAAATTGTCAAAATTACCATATACGCTTCATGCCTAACCCTTGTACAATCAAATGTATGCAAAAATGAAATACTAAAAGCATTTTCCCATGATGCCAGGGGAGATTGACTTATGCATGTACCAGAAAAAAATAAATAAATCTGTCTTTGTCTAGCATTTAATAATTCCACGGGGTATGTGCAAGTCAATAACCCGTGGAGTTATAGGGAAAAATATCTTTTTTGCATTCAGCATAAAAAGCACATTTGAATTTATTTAAATCTATTTGAGTGTACTTGCATGCATATTCAAGCATATTTGCAGGCTAAAAAAACAGAAAAAAATATTGTTTTCCCATAATACCACTTGGTTTTGCTTTTGCAAAGGTTTCTCTTAAGGATTTAGGCTGAAGTAGACCAACAAGACCAAAAATCAAACGTTGCTTAATAGTAATTTGTATGGTTTTATAATTATGTCCATTTGGTATATTTTTCACATAATGCGGCAGGAATGTCAATACTGCAAAGCATTGGGGGAAAATGCTATGTGTTTAGCATTTAGCCATCAAAAACATTTTAACATGTAACTTGAACGTATATTCAAACATACTTGCAGACTAAATGCAAAAAATTCTCAATTATTTTTTGCCAAGGACAGAGAAAACCTTTCACCCCCCCCCACACACACAAACACACACACGCGACTCACTGACTATAAACCAGATTATTATCGATAATAATTGTATACGTTTACCTAAACTCGTATCCTTTTTAACACTAACAAAAGAAAAAAGCAATTTGAATCAACTTTCAACAAGTGCTCGTTATTTTTTACAGCGTTTACCCGGGTTACAGCTTAGTCTAAATCTGAAAAAAAAAATAACCGAGTGCATCAAAGTGCCTGAAACTAAAAAAAAAAAGATGAAAATTCTTATTTTACTGACAAAACCGAGAAAATGACCAGTAAATGGTGTTCGCTGTATTACATTCGAACCTACTTGCGAGTATGTCCAAACGAGTTTGTCCCCATACCGTACGTTCGACGAACACGCGGCTCTCCGGACGATCGTGCGCTAAACGGGCGGCGACTAACCGCTCAGGCCGGGGTCCTAATGAATGGCGTGCCTTTTAAGAGCGCCGCTTAACGATGAAGAGGGGACATGTGTCTCAGAGGGCCGGTCAGCCAGGCGGAGATGACGCCCGCTCGGCGATGGACTTCTCCTGTGCGCTGCGGTTTCACCCCTGCTTCTAACCTCACATCCATTGTTGGAGTCTATTATTCACTCTTCAATTATTCAGATGATATTTACCAGCGCCAATTACGCCGGCCCGTGTCCTACAGAGAAGAAGGCCTCCGTGTTTTACTGTTGCACTCAGGGGCGGAAGAAGGCGCCGGGAGACTGTTCAAGCGGGGGTAGAACTTTGGCTTTTCCTCCGAGGGAGTGTCTCCATCGTTGTCTTTAACGTCTAATCGGACTTTACATTATGTTTCAAAAATAACGTAAAACGGAGTGGATTGGAACTAGATAGATAGATGGTGTCCAATATACTATAATATAGTGGTGTCCAAACTACGGCCCGAGGGCCTTTTGCGGCACATCGTCCACATGTTTGCGGCCGGTGGCGTGTACGGTACGAAAGATACATTTTGACATGGCCAGCAATGCTATTTAAAGAAATTATAATAAAAAGATTTAAAGGGACAATGTGTTAGGTTTAGACCATTTTTCATTCAAAAGGGATGAATTAAATGATTAGAAATGTCAAAAACTTGCAAATAAATGTGTCTTTAACGACCAACAGTATGTTTTAAATATCATTATAGGTCTAGTGATCAAAAAATTATATTACATGGGGGGTGGCACTCCTCCACAGGCTGCCATGTCTGTTATAGCTACAGTCAACGGTAAATACAGCACCTCCTGCTGTCCGTAGTGAAAAACACTATAAAAAAAAAATCTTACAAGTCATCCCTTTGATAGTCGACTGCATCAGAAGAGCAAAAAAATAAATAAAAGAAACCATTGTCATTTATACATATCACGTTTTTTTGTAAATAACTACTTTATATGTGCAATGGCTTACTAGATTCAGTTTTACCATGTTAAAGTGTTACCAAATTGAAGTAAAACAAAAAAAAAATACATGGGCTTTATGCTTTTCTATTTTTCAAATCACAATGTTTGGCAAAGGACTCACAATAACACAATTTAGAATTGAGTTGCTTTAGGATGCAATTAATTTGCTCTTAATTTGACAAGAAACATGTACTGTTACTGTCACAACAACAACAACAAAATATTAGATCGTCACATACCCTGCAGAAACCCTGTTAAAATCCACATGTACCCCAGATGAGAACCGCTCCTCAAAACGCTAACAGCAGTCATCTACAAGTAAAACCGGTGTCCATTTACAATTAATAAATCCAATAACCTTATAACCTTATCCTTTAAAATATCATGAAATTTGTTGACAAGGTCATTCTAGGGACCTGCCATTCAAAGCAACGCAAATCCTAATGTTGACAAGCAATCGGGCAGTTGTGCAAAATTTTGATCTGGATTTCACTACTTCATTCAAAACCTCAGTTTGTGTGGAAAGAATAAATATAGCACAACATAAATGAAGCATAAATGTGGTTAATATGAAAAACATAACAAAAAACGTATTAAAAAATCTACTGAATAAATTGCTTCATATTCCAATCATTTTGCTCTTAATTGGAAAACAAATGCATCTCCTTCCACTCATTAAAAATAAATGAAACCAATTTTACTGATACCTGCGAAAACTTTACCAAAACGCCACATTTGAGACTGATTTAGAGGGTAATGCATCATATCAGAACAAAAGATGGACTGCAGAGGATGTCAGCAGACTGTAAATGTCTCAATTTCTCCCCTTTCACCTCTATCACCTCCATCCATCCAAGCAGAGCAAAGATTTGGTGTCATCACTTTGTTTCAACATCACTTTGATGCCCCCCCCCCTTTTATCCTCTGCAATAAATGTAAACTATACCAGAAGTTCATAGGCTCATAAATACAATAAAAATAACTGTAAACCATGCTGACAGATGATAATATTACTAACCCGCATACAATGCTGGCAGTGTTTTCGCTTAATAGATTTTGACAAGATATAATCATCCAAATCATATGAAATCACGTTGACATGGAAAACCACGTAAATGACATGAATCGTTCCCTCGTTTCAACAAAGTTGCATGCAGACGAATGATGAACAAGTTTGCAGTGCAAATTGAGCCCTTTCGCAAAATGCGACCAAAATACGCGTCTGAGTGTTTTATTTTACTTACTCAGTGAAGGGTCAAGGTCAAACTGAGCTTCGTGAAGAGGTGATAATCCACTTTCTTTTATATCGCCCCAATCCTCATAATTTTGAGGGGTACAGCTGCTGTACATAGAATAGAAAGTGTTCCTTCTTGTGGAAATAATGACAGGAAGCCGAAGCAAAAGCCGACACCATTCAAACAAATTGAATTATCTTCAACTTTCCTTTGGGCGTTCGGAATGGGATTTTTTTTTTGGGGGGAGCTTCCGGGTTTGATCGCTGAACGAGGTATTTATTTGATTGAATAAAAATAAGAAGCAAACCTCAAACACAATTCGTCTTTGGCTTTTTTGTTGTTGTTGTAAGATGCGAATGATCACACCTCGCCCAGTTTGTATAAATCCCGTGTTGAGTTTTTAGAAAAAAAAATGAAGTCCACAAATCCTGGTGACTCCCACGTAAAAACTGCAAAAAAAATAAATAAATATATGAAAGATGCGGATCCTTGAGTCTGCCGCGTGCGTGTATCCTCGCGTGACTTAAAAAGCTTCTTTTTTTTTGTTTACGCTCGCATGATCAAAAGTCCCAACAAAAAAAAAAAAACGTCCGATGAGAATAATCCCTCGTTTCTTTTTTTTTCAGTTCTTGAATCCGTGCAGAAAGGAAAGGCGTGCACGCTCCTTCTTCTCACCTCCGACTGTCAAAACGCTTTGTGGCAGGATCCGTTTACTTTTCAAACATGTGCGCTCACCGAGTGCAGAAATCAGTTGTTGTTGTTTTTTTTTCCCCCCTCGCCCTTCTTGTTTTTGTCCTCACTAATGAATGGAGCTGGCGAGCCCAGTGTGAGCACCAAGAGCGGCTCTCTCGCCTCCTCCGCCTCTCGTCCTCTCTTCGCTGTCCCCTCTGTAGCCTTCTGTCTGCGTTTAAACACCATCTGGAGCCCTCTCTCGATTTTTCTCTCTCTCTCTCTCGCTCTCTCTCTCGCGCTCGCTCTCCCTCTCCCTTTCTTACTCTAAATATATCTATATATACATTTCACATTTGTTGTAAAAAAAAAAACAGTTGAATTATTAAAGAGTTTGTACATTTAAAAAAAAAATCGTGCCTCGCGTCTTTTTTTAAATAATTCCGAAAAATGAAAGTGATTTCAGTTCCGCCGCCAGCCAGTAAGGGCCGCTGTTTCCCCATATCAAGACGCCAAGGGATGCGTTACAAGCTAAATTCCATTTTTCCCCCCCAGCAGACATGCGTCGTTCTTGATTTAACGTATCAAAATAAATATTGTGAAAGTTATGGAATTCTATATGCCTGATTTTTCCCTTCAAAACATACTGACGTAAAAGTGATTCATTTGTTTGTTTGTAGGCGCTTAATGTGAAGACAAATGGAAGTACATCAGATGGACAGTTATTAAGTGTGAGCTTCGCCTTTATTCCGTGGAAGCTTTTATGCTCACATCCATTTTCCATTTTATTGTTACACTTTATTGGGCGTCTTTGTTGTCTGTTTTAATTAGAGCCCAATAATATCATACAATCTATTTTCTCTTTAGGTTATCTTTACACGCTGCTGTCTATTTATTATTGCTTTTTTTTCTTTTTAATTTACTGCTTAACCTTCAATTTAAAACCAGCCACATCTGTGGCAACGTTGTGCTCTACGCCATTGTGTTCTTATCTTGAATGCTTTGGCAATCAAGCGTTAAAAGAGAATAATGTCGCTAAAAGCATTGTGTGTCTGTGTAAATTGTTCCCGGTGAAACATACGGGATGTTGTCAAAAGAATTTTCATTTATCTGCCATGTTAGACATACATTGTACGTAAATAGGACATTTCCATTGTCTCTTTTAACCTTGTGTATTCATATTCTAAAGACCGCATGTGTTAGCAGACATCATGTATATTTGTTGTATAACGGTCGTTTTCAAACAGGAATACGTGAAGGCATTTCAGGGGGTACGTGAGTTTTTATCAGGGTTTCAGGAAATGTGTTTTAATGCCCTGACAGGAACAGTATATTTTTCTTTTCAAATGAAGAGCAAATGAATTGGAACGTGAAGCAACTTGTTAAATTGCGCTCTAATCGCTACTTTCCAAAAGGTTGTACGCTTTAAATGTTTTATGATTGATAAAGATGTGCATTGTCACGACTCAAAAATTGGTTAAGTGACAAAAGTTTTCCACAGGGTACATCATTAGAAAACAGGCCAAGAATTACTGTCTCATGAGATTCGAAGAGCCAAAACCGATATTTTCAATCCAATCCATATTTCCTTCCATAAGTTGCTACAATTATTTCAAATAGCACACTCTTTCATTTCATAGATATTAAACAATAGAAAAAATATATATACTGTACGTTTTATTGAACGTATAGACGTATAAATTGCATCAAAATAAAAAAATATTCAAAAGTCAATGGACAATAATCTTGTACAGTTTTTATGTGCAATATGAGTAGGAAGAATTACAATAGTATATTTTGTGTGTATTAGGTAGTGTACTAGGTATAACGCAATACAAATATGTATATATATATATATATATATATATATATATACATATATATATATATATATATATATTATATATATATACACAAATTCCATTAAAATAAAAAAATATTAAAATAGAATAAAATGCACAATAATTTTGTACAATTTTTATGTGCAATATGAGTAGGAAGAATTACAATAGTATATTTTGTGTATATTAGGTAGTGTACTAGGTATAACGCAATACAAAAATGTATATATATATATATATATATATATATATATATATATATATATATATATATATATATATATATATATATACATAAATTACATTAAAATAAAAAAATATTAAAATAGAAGAAATACAAAATCTACTTAGTCCCCGCCCCTTGTTCTCTATTAAAAAAAAAAGCATCTTATCCAGCTATAGGAGTATAGTTAAGGCAAAGTTATGAAAACAGTGAAATGCTCATATAGTATATAGCACAATTAAAAAAAAAAACAAAAATCTATCTATCTATCTATATATATATATATATATATATATATATATATATATATATATATATATATATATATATATATATATATATATATATATATATGAATTGTGATATGCCGATTACAGCTTGCAGGTACATTCTCGAATGAGAAGCGTCCACCTGTCCACATTTGGCAGGCCTGAAGCGCACACACTCGCAAACATAAGCACACGTGCACACACAGGGAGCGATGATGAGGGACAGTAGACAATGGTGACACCCTCCTGACCCCCTCCCGCGTCTACACAACAAATAGAAGCAGCTTGTAAAGTACACACAGACAGCTGCTCTGCCCCAACTCCAGTCTCAGCAAATGTTGCTTTCATTTCAAGCCAGGAGCAGCGCCGACTAAATAATGCACATGAATGTCCACCTCTTTTCTTTTTTTTTTTTTTTTTTTCTTTCCCAGCTAAGCGACAGCTCGGCACGGCGCTCAATCAAGCGGGCGCACTTTTGATGACTTGAAGTCTGGTGCCAACCTTTTTACTTCCACCGAAACAGAGGTGCTAGTCCCAGGCATCAAAGGAGGCAAACGTGCATTGACAGTTGGGTCTAGTCAATGTCAATCCTCAAATGATGGCGTGCGCGTACCCCTGGGGTACGTGCCTCTGCACTTTGGCAGCTATACGAAATTTTGTGAGGATTTTCATCAGATATCCACAAATCTCCTTTCATGCCTTTTTAATGCTCGAAGAAGAATGGTGCCTTTTTTTTCAAACTAAGAGCAAATCAATTGGAACATGCAGTAGGTCGGCGCTCATTTGATTTAGAGTGACTCCTCTTTTGCTAAGTTTTATAGTGATGCAATTTTGAGGCAGAAACAAGCATATTTTATTCAGCTGGAAAATTGTCATGTGTTTACGTAGATCCATACAAAACTTAAAAACAATCGATAGAACATTTTGCAAATTTGCCACAATAAAACAGCCGAGGTATACTAAGTTACTTTGTGTTCCAATTAATTTGCTCTTTATTTGAAAACATAATATCCCTGTTCCTTGTCATGAACTTAAAAAGGCATTAAATTGGCAGCGCATTTCTGAGACCTGCAGAAATTCTGTCAAAATTTCACAATTTAAATCAGGATAGCAGGCGCGTTCAAACTATTTGATTCACAATAATCATTTTTAAACAGCAAAGTGCATTAAACATGACACTGTAATCTCAAAACACGACACTTTATGTTGAATATTTGTCTGTGAACAAATATTTATTTATAATTATTAAGGTAGGTATTATTAGTGTTTATTATTTGTGGAAAAATATGCATTATTTTTTTAACTGGTCAAGGGGTACTTAGCTGAAAAAAATATTTTGCAGGGGATACATCACTGAAAAAGGTTGAAAAGCACTTATTTAGAAGGTTTTTCTTTGAAAATAAACGATTATAAATGTCATAAATTTGCATATAAATGTGTTCTTAATGCCCAGCACTATGTTCTAAATATAATTCTAGGTCTAGTTATCATGAAACGATATTACGATCCTCCGGAGGTTGCCATTACACATAATTACACACACTCCCTTTAAGAAAAAGTTATGTTATGATTTTTTTAATTTTTATGAACTACATCATGTAGATCATAAAGTGTAATTGGGGGAAAAGTGATTTGTCGGCTCTCATGTCACACCCCTGGACCATACTTTGCGCCAGCTACCCAGCCCGAGGTGAGACGCGAGATGGAGCGCCGGGATGGAAGCGCGGTCGTCACGGAGATGAGGCGTTTCCCAAACTCGGATGACTCGGAATTCCGGCCTTTGGTGCCTGCGCCTGTCCTGCATTTTGCACGCGTCGCCGCCCCGGGAAAGGCGAGAGGCGTTGGCGTCGGTGAGTGACAGAAAGGTTGGCGACGGGGGTCGCGTCCAAAGAAAGGATTCCTGTCAAGGTGACAGCTCCGAGACGGACGGGATGCTATTCTCCTCGGCGACGGCGTCAGTCACCCTGTCAGCCTGCCTCTTTGACAGCCTCTCATTCCTCTTAATTTGGCCTTTTGTCCAGCGCTCACCGGGTAAGCGCCGGCACTCCATGTGGCCGCCCCGATAAACTGCACAATGAAACTCTCCCGGATGAACTCCGTGACGTGGCGCCGCTCTTTTTCGATGGCGTTAATTGCCAAAACGGCTTTGTCTCGTCCTATCTCGAACGCCACTCCGTTCCTTACTATTCCGCGTTGACGGCGTCCCCTGGACGCTTTCTGATACGCAAACGCGGAAATACGGTCTTTGCGGAGTCGGTACGGTTCCCTCGGTATATGTGTTAAAGGAGGGAGGAAGAGAAGTTTGCAGCACACGCGTCGTAAATCCTTTCTTATAATGGCTGGAGTGCTGAAAGGAGATAAGACCCTGAAGCTGGCTGAAAGGGAACGTTGGAAGCATTGTATTCCCGCGAAGCTCTGGCGTCCCCTGTCCCCCGCTCTCAGACACTTTCAGCATGCCGCACTCTGATGAAGCACCCATCAAAGATAGGCAAAGGTGAGCTCCGGCGTGAAAAAAATGTTTGAAAGCGCGCCGCTTGATCAAAACCAGCCAGGGAGCATTCGCTTTGGGTTTTCAACAGGTCCCTTCCGTCCTTCCGGGACGGGTTTTACGATTTGAACCGTGCTTTTCGGATTTTCTGTTATCAGGAAGTCTAATTTAAAGCAACGGTCGTCGTCAGGGGCGCCAGCGAAATACGGACGAAAGCGGTATTGGTTTGCATCAAGGACGACTACATTTCCCGTGAAAATCTATACCTACAATCTCTCGGGAAGTTTTGGAAAATTATACGGCAAACGCCAGCTATAACAACGCATTTTTGACTCTCCTTTTACGTTTGTTTGCAAGGAACAGCAGTCATGTCCGCGGGTCAATTTGACCCGGGGCGTATTTAGTCTTGTCCAAAATGTGTACAATCCAAATCCAATATTTAGTTTTAACCAGTGATTTGTGTTCATTTTTGAAAAACAATCATGTCTCGAGTCAATATGACTCCAAAAATTAATCCAAAAATTTCAAACTGTTCGCTAACTGGAAACCTTCTCACAATGACACAGGCACTAATCAACTTACCCGTGTGTTACGATTGTTTTTCTGGGAAAGTAATAACATCCCGGGTCATTTTGACCCGGAGCGTATTTAATCTTGTCCAAAAATCCAAAATTTAGTTTTAACCAGTGATTTATGTTCATTTTTGAAAAAAAATAGTAATGTCACGGGTCGATATGACCCGAAGGCGTGTGCATTGATCAAAATTTTTTCTGATTATTGTAAACCCACTGACAACATTCCAAAAGCTATACCAAGTTTTACATATGTGACACGTTTGTTTCTCTGGAATAGTAATAACATCCCGGGTCAAATTGACCCGGGAGTAATTAGTCTTGTCCAAAAGTTGAATGATTAAAATCCAATATACAACCTATTAAAATTTCAAACAGATTGATTTAAAATTGTAATTTAATTGTAAAAAATTCATTCATAATCAAAACGCAGAGGTAAAAATGGAAGACTTTACATGCCGATTGAGTAAACCTATTTTTTCGTCCCCCAAAAATGAAAACTTGCGATTTATGCACCGTATAAGGCTCAACGGTCACTGTCAGCTTTTGCGATAATTGAAGGCTTTTAGGTGCGCCTTATAGTGCAAAAAATACGGTAATATTTGGTAAACAAAGGTATATTTTCGATTCCACGGGGAAAGTTAGTTTGGCCAAATAAGGACATCACCAATGACGAATGACTTATTCATATCTAACTCATATTTACAGAAGAAATGATTCTCGTCTCAGATCATTAACTCATGGAATAATAACGCCCGCTCACAGTTAGTCATCGTGGATAAACTAATCACTCCTTGATTTTCACAGCCTCGGAAATTCCACCGCACAAAGAAGCGAGGGAGCTTTGTGTTTCATTTCGATTGTGGCGCCACGGCTCGTATTTGATAACTACCTTTTTTGAAGGTCGACCGACGCGTTGACTTTTAGTACCGAAAAGACGGAAGATCATCCCATTGTTACGCTATCATAGCGTACTTCTCTCCACTGTGTTTATCGTATCATGCAAATCGGCGACCTTGCTTCCAAACGCCGTTGTCACTGTCAATCCCTGCACTGTGTTTAGCAGCTAGACTTTTTTTTTTTATAGCAATTTACATCCTGTATAGGCCCCATGTCGACGTTTGGCAGAAGAAAATCCGGGGACTATTCTAAAGCGAATTCGGTGACAACATCTCACCTTAGGAGTGATATTGACTAATCGTCTGAATGGCTTGGGTCCAAGGGACTTATATGATCTTCTCGCTTGGTTTTAACTGTGCAGACCGCTCACGTCATCGCGTTCACGATCATTGCACCCAGAGTCATGTGTAAACATAGGCAAGTCAAAATTAAAACGTGCTGCAGTGGTGGTGTCAAACTCAAGGCCCGGGGGCCAGATCCGGCCCGCCACGTCGTTTTATGCGGCCCGCGAAGTGCTGAGTTGACTTCAAGTTTGTGGCTAAAATACCAAGCTAAAATACCAAACTTGCATTGTCAACAAAAAAAAAAACCCGACAATTTTTTTGTTCCCAATCTGTCTTATGAACAGTTTTTACCGGCCTCTGATTTCGAATCTAAGCGTGTGCAAAACAAACTTCAAATTTATTCCTACACTCTGACAGAAACCCCAATGCGGGCCACGATAGAAATGTATTGACACTCCAGCTTTAGAGTCTACAGAACAGGTGTCAAACTCAAGGCCCGGGGGCCAGATCCGGCCCACCACATCATTTTATGCGGTCTGCGAATTGTTGATTCAACTTCAGGTTTGTGGCTAAAATACCAAACTTGCATTGTCTAAAAAAAGACAACTTTTTTTTTTTTGGTCCCATTCTGTCTTTTGAACAGTTTTTACTGGCCTCTGATTTTTAAGCAAGCCAAGTATGTGGAAAAACAGACTTCAAATTTATTCCTGCCTTGTACGGTTACAAAGGCTGCTCTACAATAAAAAAGTATAGTAGCAAATATAATTTTTAATATATGCTACGGCTCACTAAAAAGAAACAAACAAAGAAACCAAAGAGCCCTATGCCCTAATTTGGATACCGGTGACTTTGAGCAATGGTCTCCAAACTATACGTCCCGCTTCCGCATTTTAGCCAACCTCCGGACATGGGTGAAAGGTGACTTTTTAGAGGTATTAATATTTGGTTGTGTGCGGCTACAACTATAAGCACGCACTACTGTAAATAAATTTAGCAATAAGTCATGTTCCAATTAATTTGCTCTCAAAGAAAAAATACAGTTCATGTATTAAAAATGACTACTGATACCTGCAGAAAATCTGCCCATGTAAAAATATATTTTTAGTACATGCCACCAGCTGCTTAAAAATGGACTACAAAAATGGGCCACAAGTCCCCCGGCCTTAGATTTAATACCATTGATTTAGAGCAGTGGTTTTCAAAGTGGGCGGTACCGCCCCTCGGGGGGTGGTGTGAACTTTCAGGGGGGCGCTGACGAATAAACAGGCGAATGGGGGGCGTTGAAATAGTGAAGGGGGGCGATTGAGCAATTACATTGAAATGTGACGTTGGTGTTTGTAGAAAGACCGGAAAAATTGATTGTCTGTAATAAAAAGTCGACAAAAAACAAGCTTTATTGAAACAAGAAACGTTGTCTGCTCGAGCGCTCACGAGCAGCGCGCATATACCGTATATCACTAACTGTCGCGAGTTTATCGTCGATGCAGGCGACTGGGGAAACCACCACCATCCAGTCAGCCGCAGAGGAGCACACAATAGCGCGCCGGCAACGCTTAACCACAGACGTATGCGCACAGCGACCGGCTTAATGCATCAGCTATCAATTTTTATGATTCGAGGTGAACTGCGCATTGGTCTATTTAAAGAAACGAAATTAGCGAATAATATCTGAGGCGCCTGTCTTCTATTTATTTAAGCTTCTCTCCAGATGCAAGTCAGTTTTTATAGCTGCCAGAAAGCAACTATACGTGCGCGATTTTCTCATCATCACGACAGAAATCATTTTAGACGGTAAGCTCAATGCTATCTAAAAACGAAATTTTTTGGCTCTAAAAACAGTTTGCATTTTTTTCAGGGATAACCATGGCAGCTTCAGGAACATCGAAAAAGAAGTGCAGGCAATACTCTGTAGAGTACTTGAAGTATGGATTTATACAATCACCGACCAATCCGCAACAACCCATGTGCTTGGTTTGTGAGAAAAACTTTTCAAATGAAGCAATGAAGCCGTCTAGGCTCCTCGAACATTTACAGAAGATTCATCCCAATAAATCCGGTAAAACATTGGCGTTCTTTCAAACTCTTCGAGATCAATTTCTGAAGCGAAAAACAATGAATATGTTTATTTCCTCATCGAAAAATTCAGATGACGGTC
The DNA here is from genome assembly GCF_059441005.1 of Hippichthys cyanospilos. NCBI lineage: Eukaryota > Metazoa > Chordata > Actinopteri > Syngnathiformes > Syngnathidae > Hippichthys > Hippichthys cyanospilos. The sequence continues at coordinate 2,906,897 of NC_142372.1, forward strand.
TGAAGGCTTCTTACAACATTTCTTTGCTGATAGCGAAAGCCGGCAAGTCCCACACTATCGGAGAAGACTTGATTCTGCCTGCAGTTAAAGAGGTTATTAAAACAGTTTTGCACAAATCTCCTGAACAAATCATAAAATCGATTCCTCTCAGTGACAACTCAGTTCAACGAAGAGTGGACAAAATGGCTGAAAACGTCGAAGAGACTCTCTGTAAGATGTTGATGACAACTGAGTTTAGTTTGCAATTGGACGAATCCACTCTTCCGGGAAATCAATCACTACTTCTTGCATATGTACGCTTCATCAAGGATGGATCTTTGTGTCACGAATTATTGTTTGCACGTCTCCTGGAAACAGATACCAAAGGAGAATCACTGTACCGAGCTGTGGAGGACTATTTCCAGGGAAAAAGCATTCCACTTATAAACATCATCTCATGTGCTACAGATGGCGCCCCGTCCATGGTTGGTCGCCACCGTGGATTTCTAAGTTATTTGAAGAAAGCTGTTCCGGAAGTCCTCACAGTTCACTGTGTGATCCATCGACAACACTTAGTGGCAAAGAATTTGAGTGAGAAGCTAAATAAATCCTTATCTATTGTGATTACTGCAGTCAACAAAATCAAAGCAAATGCTCTCAATTCTCGACTGTTCCATCAGCTGTGTATTGAAAATGACGAAGATTTTCAATGCCTGCTTCTCCATACAGAAGTTAGGTGGTTGTCAAAAGGTAACTGTTTAAAAAGGTTTTACACACTGTTTAACAGTGTTCTGGATTTTTTTCAAGAACCCAATCCTGAGCTTTACGACAAACTGAAATCGAGTAAGACAGATATTGCTTACCTCACTGAAATGTTTTACAAATTCAATGAAGTGAATTTGCAGCTGCAAGGTGATGAGACTTCGTTAATCAAAGCCAAGTCCGTCCTCTCAGCATTCCTCTCAAAATTACAGCTCTACAGCAGAAACCTTGGACGACGCGAATTCCGTCAGTTTCCTTGTTTGTCTAACTTGGAGAAGGAAACGGGAGTGAAGGACGATGACATTGCCGTGTACTGCGCTCATTTAGCAGAACTCTACAGAGATATGTCAGTCAGATTTAACGACATATTTTCTCTTGAAATCCCTGATTGGGTGATCGATCCGTTCACTGAACCCAGCACAGAAGTGCCAACCCATCTAGAAGAGGAACTTGTAAGTTTGCAAAATGATGAGGATCTGAAACCAAAGTTCAAAACCTCTTACCAAGCCTTTTGGATGCAAACAGCGATCCCAAAACGCTATCCAACCCTATGGAAAGCCATCAAGTTGTTTTTCATTGCTTTTCCGACTTCCTACCTGGTTGAAAGGGGGTTCAGCGCTGTGACAAGGCTCCTCACCAAACAAAGAAACAAACTTAACATCACAGAGCGCGGTGATCTGAGACTGCTCCTGACAAACCTTCATCCTGATGTTGACAGTCTGATTGCAATGCACCAAACCCACCCATCTCATTAGGCAGGACAGTTGTTAATGGTTACTCGTTCAGTTTTACAATTTATTTCAAGTTCAGTTCAAGGTGTTGTAATTGAAGAATAAATGATAACCTTTTTTGTTTATTAAAATTGTTTTTTTTAGTCTTCAAACTGTTTGTGATTGATGAATCAACCAATTCTTGAGACATTTAGCAATATAGTCGTTCTAGCGTTCGTTGGAAAGGGGTAAAGAGGGGGCGTTGGCATTTTGGCCCGGCGGTGAAGGGGGCGGTGGCCAAAAAAGTTTGAAAATCACTGATTTAGAGTCTTCAGTGATCATTTGTTCAAAATCCATGTTAAGGTTTTTTTTTTTTTTTTTTTTTACAGTCTTGTTACCGCCTATTGCAATATTCAAGTACTTTGGCAGCCTTTGGGTATTTGAATCACGTCAATAAATTTTCCTTCTCTTAATACCCTTACTGTCCAGTGATTTTTTTTTTTTTGTTATATTTTTTTTTTAACACTGAGTCACACTTGACAAAACAGAGGAAGAAGAAAGTTGCACAATAAAAAGTTGTCAGATTTGGCACGTTATATATGAAGCGTTTTTTTTTTTTTTTTTTTGGTACGCAACAGACGCACAAACTGTCAAAGCGGGAAGTGACACCTGATTAAATCAAGTGTTGACTCAAGGGTCACATTGTCCGCTTGCTCACTGAAGGAAACCGACAATAAAATGCTCACTTTACAGACCAATACTCTCTCGTACAACCAAGAGAGTCAGTTACATACATATATATATATATATATATATATATATATATATACATACATATATATATATATATATATATATATATATATATATATGATTGAATCACTAATCTATTACATAAGACATCCATATACCAAAATAATTGGTTGACTAATAAAGCACCATTCATCCTGGATGAAACTAAAGGTAGCAGCCGACATTAGGGGCTCATCTCAAATATAGCAAAAAGCAAATGGTTACAACTGCGCTTAAAAAAAATGTCAGAAGCCACTTTGCGGTTTTGCATATCGTTTGATCTGGCAAAAACAACACAATATACACTACCAAAAAAGAAACAAACAAACAAAAACCCAAAATTTTTAGGTGATAAAAGATTAATTAGATCAACTATTCGCATCGTAATTACAGAGTTGAATCACTCTGAAATCTTTAAAATGTAATTAATTTCATCTCTTGACTACTTATAGTGATATACCATCAAACCTTTTTTGTTCCTTTTTTAAGAAAAAGCAACATGGGACATATGAAAATCAAGCACTTGCTGTGGGCTGCAAAACTGTAGATGCTGGGCCACAAATGGCCCCCGGGACCTTAGTTTGGACACCACTGCGCTATCTTGTCAAAATAAAACATTTCATTTCATTTTAGGGATGCTCACGCACCCAAAAATGGACTCGAAACGCAAAAAACGAATGACTCAGACACTGATGGCGCCTCATTGTTAAAATCGTAGCTGGGAAAAAAAGCTTGAGGATTAAATCTTGAAATTGCACAAAAGTGTGACTAGGAATCGTGTGTCCGTGGATTTACAGAAGGAACAGAACAATACGGCAAATGAAGGCTGTTGAAGCTATGGAATGTTTTTAGGTGAGGTGCTCAGTCCTGCCTGCGTGTGTGTGTGCGTGTGTGTGTGCATACGCTCAGACAGTTGGTGGTGCTGGCACAGGAGATAGTGAGTGGGGGGAGATGAGGCAGTGTATCAACTTGTGAACATCTGTTCCTCGCACAAACCGCAAAGCTGGTGCGGAGAAAATAGAGAGGATAACTACCGGTAGTCTCTCCTCTGCCCACTTTTTTGTACACACACACATAAACATTCACACATTCTTGCACCTACACACACACTGTCCCCACCTTGTCTCTCCTCAAGCCAACTCGTCTGCTATTCCTCATTAAGTTGCTGTCCTTGATGCACCATTTTTTTCTTGGATACAACGTCTGCCTTTTTGTGTCGCGTTTGTTCAGTCAACAAGGCATGATAACGCTACCAAACCGGTGACGGCGAGTTAAACGAAAGGTGAAAGTATTATTTTAATGTTGAACTGCGGGTTAAACAGTTTTGACTGGCAAACATGCTGGAACTTCAAGAGTTTTATTGTCACGTGAATATCAATACGACACAATGAAATTTCTATTCCGTTCACTTCCCCAGGATTCCATAATCGAGCAAATAACAAGGTAGGCAATAAAACTAAACAGTAAGAGCAATAAGGACGATAATAATGAAGCACTAACGAATAGACTTAAATTCTGAGCATATTATGGCGTAGATGAAGTGGAAGAAAATGTATAGACGTGAGGATGATAGTGCAAAATATGTAGTGCAAAATATTATGTATTGAGCAGCTTTCCTGCACTGTGCAGGATTTGTAAGGTGCGCGTGTGCGTTCGGTAAAGTGACTTTGTAAACACGCTGTAATTCATTTATATACATTTGAAAATACATTCTATCGTACTCGCGAGCCAAATGATAAAAACAGCTCTGTTTCCCATGACGCCATTATGGGAAAGCCCCAAAAAGATATAGCAATTAAAACCATAAAAAATGACCTATAAATAATATTATTTACTCAATTTTCAAATATAAAATGTAGTAAAGGATTTAACATGTGCCTGCGCAAATAAATATGCCGTTTATGATGGAAAATAAACAGACAATATGATAAATTTGCCATTTTTTCCTCAATTTTCAAAATGTAGTATAGGATTTTTTTAACCATGTGCAGATAAATATGCCGTGCATTTGTGAAAAACCAAACCAAACTCACAATAATAAAACCATAAAAATTGATCAATATGGAATGTTTTTAGGTGGGACACCCCTAACCTAAACAAACTTCTCTGCACGCGCCAATACTACTCAAGCGCTATGTGAAGGCAACCAAATGAACTACAATATTATCAACTGCTTTGATTAATATTATGAATTTCAAGTGTTTACGAGCATTTGTTTTGGGGTTTGGAACGGATTAGTCTATTCCCATGTGAAACGTGTCTTGATTCATGAAAAAATCATGTTACGAAATGACTTCCGGAACACATTGATTTCATAAGTAGAGGTAGCAGCGTATAAAGAACAGCTATGGTTTTAGGCGTTAGCTAGCTAGCTACGGAGGATTAACAGAGCCCCAGAATGACGTCATTTACGATACTGTTGACACGAGATGAGAATCTGTTATAGACTCACTGTCCCTTTCCCCTTTATTTAGTCAGTCTCCTTTTATTCCGCTCTCCGTCTTTCTCGTTGCCTTCCTTCCTTTATGCGGAACTGCTGGGAGGGTGCGCTAGTACTGGGTGGCAGTTCCTTATTGTGGAGTGTGCGTGTGTGTTTCGCTCGTGTGTGTCAGTATGCTGTTTGGGGCTGATAAGGCCCAGGGAGAAGAGCCAGCGTGCCGACATATTCTTACCGCCGCGGTTATCGGCCGTCGCAGCTGTGCCTGAGCTCGGCGACATCTGCTCCCTCACAGGAAGCCTATGCTGCAGCTCATAACGCCTCACAACACACACACACACACACACACACACACACACGTGCGCGCGCACGCACGCTTACAGGTAGCTCTACTTGAGACAATGAAGTGTATTTACAGCTCCCACTGACACATTTTGATTTCTTCTGTGCGCATGCGGGGTTCACGTGTGAGATGGCCGGATTGGAGCAGTGACACCAGAGTTCTACTGGCTTTTTATCAGCGCATTACAGAGGGGATGCTTATGACTAAGCCTAATTATAGAGGCCTTATCGGCGCAACGTTCACAAAAGCTCATTACTGCCGAGAAATGGCAAGCGCTGCAGGTAATTCACGACGCTGGGTATTAGTCCTCCGGCTGGCTTATGGTTTCTACATATTCGGCGGCCATCGTTTTAGGATTTTCCCCTCTCGATTTTAGCGCCTCGATTTTCTCTCGCCGAGCCGAGTGAAGGCTGTCAATCGCGCATCAAGACGCGTCTTGGTTTCGTCAAGAGTCAATGAGAGTTTTTACGGTCTCCTGGACACATCTCCGTGAAGTCTTTAAATGTCTATGAGACTGTACGCTGAGATCATCGGCTTCATCGTGATTGGCTGTTTTTTTTTTTTCCGTTTCGTTTATTTATTTTCCTGAGCAATTAGCGAAATCAGTCATCACTTCTGAAAATAAGATGTAGGGCTGGACAATATTGCCTAGGGGGGTGTGTATGTATATTATATATATATATATATATATGTATATACATACATACATACACATACAGACACACAGGGGCCACAAATGGCCCCCAGGCCGTAGTTTGGACACATCAAGCTGTTGGATTCATCTAACACACACCGAGTGATAATATGTAGAGTATGTTGGTCTGGGAATACCCAGAGCAGAAACTGTACACATGCACACATACTGTACACCCGCTCGACAAGATTTCACTTTCATTTTCCTTTCCATCACAGCACTTAAATTAGCCTTAGTGACAATAAATAAACCGGCACGCAGTTGACTTGTAAGACTTAAAGGAAAGCCATAACAGACAATGATTTATTTTCTTCAAAAAGTCCCGTTCACAAGGGAAATAAAGTTGGCCAACAAATATCCTAATGAAGGTGAATAATTTTTGATTTGGATTAAATGTTTCTTATTTTGTGAGTGAGTTTAAAAAAAGTAAAAAAAAAGAGCTTTTTCCGGGTCATATTGACCCAGAGACATTATTGCTGTTCGTGAGGAAATGAACATAAAACACTGAAATTTTGGATTATACGTTTCAGACATGTTTCTGTGACTAAACATCAAAAAGACGCAGGGACATTATCGCTGTTCCTAGCAAACAAAGACAAAAGGACACAAGTTCCCCAAAAGATGCGTCCCTACCTTCAGCGGATCGCAGTTGGACAATTGGCGGCGGATTTGAGTTGAGGCCTCTGTTCCGGAGGACGTCTTTGGTCCTCAGCTCTCTGTGACTGACCAGGGTCACCGTGGGGACATGTAACAAGTGTCCACCTTTCTGGTGAACCTTCTTCTTGTGCGCCTGATGTACCTCGGCAGACATTTTGCCAAGCGATTTCAAAACTTCTTCACTTCGCTATGGAGGAAAGTTTCAACCACGGAGGACGTGAAAACAAGAAAGCACTCTAGGCTATGACTTTGTTTTCACACTGAGAAAGTTTGTGTATTTTTTCATAAGTGTCCATCTTCCTAAAGAACTTGCTAAATTATACCTTGCAGGGGCGATAAGATGTAATGTTCCAAATCGAGGAGAAACAAGACTGTGTCCTCTTCATCCTTTCATGTACTTGCCAATTTGGATTTCAGCGGTATTATTCCTGGTTTCCTTTGATATTTTTCTCTCAGTGTATCCATAAGATGTTAGCTTTGAAGTAGGAAAGTCATCCTTTTCCAGCCAAAAGTGTCTTCAAGATGAACTTATTACAATCTGCATCTAATGTCCTGTTCCTTCGGGTTCCTCGCTGGCTGCCCGTGTGTGACGACACAACACGCTAGCGTGTCTACGCGCGCGTGTCAGCGGTAGGTCAGATAGTGTCACGGCGCTCTCGAAGGGGCTGTGCTTTGGCGCGAACCCTCCTCCAGCCCCGCTCGACTCGAATGAGAAGTGCGCACTTGTGTGTCACGGCGGGCGCCCCGACCCCTGAGGAGGTCAGGCGGCCGGGCCGGCTTCAGCGATGGGAGCAGACAGCGGCAGGCGGCAGGACCTGAATCTCCATCTGGGCTTCCTGTGCAGGAACCAGCTGTGACTGCGGCCAGCAGTATCCTCGTTTTTTTTTTTGTGTTGCCCTCCTTCTGCAGCCTCGTTTTTTTCCTGTTCTACACCTGTGATGCTATTTGTTATACTTCTATACAGCCAGACATGCATGCGGTTTCATTTTTCAGGTGATAGGTCGCTCAAGTCCAGAGAGAAAGGAAAAAACACAATGGGGGTGTGTCCAAGGGATACTAAATTTATTTAATCATTTTCAACATCCATCCAGCTCACGTGGAAGCTACCTAGCTAGCAAATAGCTATCTTGCTAATTGGCCTGTCCATCCATGCATCCATCCCAGCTGTTTTTGGGCAGCAGGCAGGGGTGCACCCTGAACTTGTTGACAGCCAATCGCAGGGCACACTCAGACAAACAACCATTTGCACTCACAAGTGGATGATACAAGGCTCGGTTTGATTTTAATCCAAACATGCCATACGCTAGTTAGTTGGTACAGTGTTCCCTCATTTTTCGTGGTTAATGAGGACCAGAAAACCCTGGCGATGAGTCAAGGGCTCGGGCGAGGATTTGACCCCCCGATGGACACTGTATGTACAAAAATAAAGTAAAAAAAAAAAAAATCTCCTAACTGCAGTACAGAGGTTGAAAATGTGTCTATTTTTTGGGCAAAAACTTGACTTTCTTTCATAACACACAACACAAAGTGCATGGGAGCAGCCGCTAACTCTCCCAGCAGCCCTGAGCACCCTCTCTCCCTCATCTGTTACCCACAATGTAAATGTTCTTAAAGGTCCAAGTTCAGCCTGTGCTCTCACTTATTCCCTCATGCGTCCACTCACACACCTCTTCAACTCCCTCACATGTACGTCCTTGCGCAGCTCTCTCACTCACAACCATAAGCGCATCGCCCTTGTATAATGCTATAAGTCTAATACTGTAAGATTTACAAGCAGTAGTTTAGTTTTAGGCAAAAATCACATGGTTTGTGGCTGAATAAGAGCGAGTATTAACAGGCTGTTGGACTGAGTGTGGGAGTGTTTTTGATGTAGATCATGTAGGAAAAAAATAAAAGTTGTGAGGGAACACTGTACCTGAAAAAAATACTGTATATAATACTATATATTTAAAAAAGGGGTGGGTCACTGACAAACGTTTGGGAACAATTGCTTTAAGGTATTAAAGGTTTGAAGCATGTAAGTAAATTGACAAAACCTAAGATTCAGCTGAAAGCAATCGCCACTAAGCATTATCTAACCGCGGTGAGCAGCAATGACTCTTGAAAATTTTACCTCGGCCTTGAGAGTGTCCCATTTAATCAAATTCTGTCTGAAAGTTACAAGCCATTCAATACCTCAGAAGCCCAAAGTGGCTGCGGTCTACTGTAAAAGCTCGCTTAACTATCCGTCCTCCAACCTCTGACCTGAGGACTCATTAACCCTGCGCTCCTAAATGACACACACACACACACAACACACACACATACACACACACACTAACTGCAGGAAGCTTCTGTTGGAGTTAGTTGTGTGCTGATGAGAGAAGTGAGAGGGGATGTGAGCACATGATGTGCCAAATGCCTGCTTGAAACCAGATGGTCATCAGCAGAGAGGAAGTGAAAGAAAAGTGTGTGCGTGTGTGTGTGTGTGTGTGTGGTGGGGGGGTAAGAGAAGGGGGAGACAGCCACAGACATACAGTGCATGTGGGCTTTCCCACAGTTACTAGTGTGCATGCAATTATAGTGGTAGTCGAATTTAAGTCAATGAATAATTGACCAACAGATGCTGCATCCAAATTCAAGCTGACTGAATCCAACTTACAAGCCAGACTTTATGAGAGAGAAATGTCGCATTTTAGGTCCTCTTAAGATGCTCTTGCCTGCCCCAGGTGGGTTCAATCATGGACTGGTTGACAGGCAATACTGAGAGATTACTTTAGATTTTATATTGTTTAGTACAGTACAGTCCTTGTCATCAAAGGGTTCAGTTGGGCGAAAACGTTTTTGGTTTGAATGATGATTGATATTTTTTATTTCAGGCATTTTGACGCACTTGATGCGATTGTTTTTTTTTTTTCAGATTGAGAATAAACTGTAACTTGTATTAACCCTGTAAAAGTAAACATTTGCTGATTTAAATGGCTTTTCTTTTGTTAATTTTAATAAGGATAGAATTTTAGATCTACAATTTTCATAGATAATCGCATTCATAAAAGGGCTGCACAATTAATCGAGTTTTATTCGCGGTCACGACATTGGCTGCCACGATTAATTAAGCTGTTCCACGGCGATATTAACATTTAAAAAGTCGAACACTTTTTTTTTTAACACAACTCAAATGAAGCACGTTGTCATCTTACCACCAGGGGGCAATGTTTCCCACATGTTTGCGTGACAAAATCCTCTTATTTTCTTACCCTATTATTTACCAGTGTGAAATGGCGTTGAGTTTCTCACCAGATTCCTAATATTTATAGTGCTAGCTGCCAATTGAGACCCATTTTGAAAAACGACAAAAAATTGCAATAAATTAGTTTTGAAATGACCGAAAATTACATTTTGCCTGCTGATTGATTAAATTTGCTTAAAAGTCAATAATGTGCTGGGTTCTAAGTAGGCTTATGTTTTTCATTGAGAAGTACTGATTTAGTACAGCAAAAAAGAGTTGACATTTATTTTTTTATGCATTTTTTTTTTTCAGATACAGAATAAGCTGTAACTTGTACAAACACTGTCCAGCGGATAGTTAACATTTGCTGAAAGTTGATTTAAATGCCTTTTTTCTTATGTTATTGTGAAAATAATACAATGTTATATCTGGACTTTTAATTAAAAAAAAAAAAAGTAAAAACATTTCGGATTGAATGAGTGAAGTACCTCAAGCCCTGACGCAAGCAACGTTTGTACGTGTCACCTATAATAGAAGCGCTTGCCCTTTTGCCTCATCCCCCTTCCCCAGATGTTGGCGGGTTTAAAATGACTTTTGGGTGGCGAGAGAGATAATAATTGTGCCATAATCACAGGCGGACAGCTCCAACTCTGGCAGGTGCTATCAGAGTAGCGACCCAGTGGTGCAGATAAGGTCGGAGGATGGAGGGAGGGGCAAAAGCGGGAGAATAGGGCAAAGGGGGGCAAAGCGTGCATTACAGATGAGCGGCTGGCCCGGCCTTATCTCCCCCCGGCGGCTGCTGCTGGAGGCTTCCAGATGCGACGCGCCGAAGCAGCGGTGTCACGGCGATCCCTCTATCAGCGGCGCCCAGACGCCCGTTGCCAAACACAACCCCGGCAGGAGGACGCGGCATTGGCTTTTACAACTCCATTGCTGAGAAGATGCCAAATCATCTGCCGCCTTTGTTTTGCTACACCTACAAGGATGCCGTTATAAATCCGCTCCGCGGTTGTTGATAGGGCGGGGCGATTTTGCTGAAAATTAAAATCTCGCCATTTCCCTCACTCGAAATTCAATTCCTGATTTTGTTCAATCCCCTATTTGTTTCTTTTTAATGAAAGGAAGTGAAAACCAGAGAAAATTCTGAATAAGTTTTGCTTTTTATTTAGCTAGCCTTTGACCCCTCTGCTGCCAGGTTCAAAGTGAAAGTCGTTGCGTCCGTAAGCCCGATTGACCTACTTGTGAGTTTGAAGGTTAAAAGTTCTGCTCATTCTGTGAAGCATGAGAAAGAAAAAAGCCTGAGCGGATGGAGATCGGTTGTGAGAAGCAGACATATGGCCACGCATCTTGAGAGATTCACTGCTGCTAACAGGAGGACTTTTCCATTCTGAGACCGTTGCCGAGGACCTGCTGTTAGCAGTTACACTATTGATTATTAGTGTGGAAAGTTATTCATGATATTGGCAAAAAAAAAAATAGAAAAAAAGGGATGTATTTTCACCAAGACGAAAATATGAAATTTTAAAACGTCCATTTTGAGATGTACACGAAATAAAACCTCCTTAAGGTATCAACCTTCACTTCCCAGCAGCTAAAAGGTTCTTATTAAAATCTAAGTGTATGAAAATATGATATTAGTAGATGATGCGCACCTTTTAAAGATGAATGTGCAATATCCACAAATTATATATGATTTTAAAGGGAATTAAATGTAGAATTATATCAATATCTTAATTAGTCTATTCGAAATCATGAGCCTGATTTTGCAAAAATTCATCACAAATAATTTAGAATTGTCTACCTGTTTAATTTTAGCACGTTTAATCTGCGGAGTTTTTTTGACCATTTTTGGGTCATTTTTCTCAACATAATTTTTGCAGCATTTTAGCCAAGGAATAGCACACTCCTGGTGGTGTGACAACTACTGTAAGTGGTCCTGCCATGTTGAACTTTGATATGCTGTCACCATCTGGGTGAAATTTCAGCTCCCTAATATCTTGTTTCGATAATTTCTCTTTAATGTGACGATCAAATGATTGGACAAAATACAGCACAAGGGTTAATAAATTGAAAATTGTGTACTTCCACTTTTCTGTGTGTGGCCCTCAAATAAAAAAAGTTTGGAGACCCCTCTTTTAAATCACAAAATACAAAATACCTGGTCTTATTTCAAAGTATCAGTCCTCAAAGTATCAGTTTTCCAATCAAGAAATAGAAATTATACATCCGAAGAAAAAACTGCCATTGCATATAGCACGGTGTCAAACTCAAGGACCGGGGGCCAGATCTGGCCCACCTTATCAGGTTATGTGGCCCGCGAAATCCTGATTTACAAGTTGTCTTTCATTTTTTTTGAACAAATTTTACGGATCCGATTTCAAACCTAGCTAAAAATGTGAAGAACACACCTAAAATATTTATGACTTCACAGTCATACCGGCCCTCCGACAGAAACTACCCTTGTATCGGAAGCACTTGTGGTATCGCATTGGTGACTTTAAGAGTATTTTTACTAGTATCAGTTTTGAAAAACTGCTATCAAACATCCCTAATAATAGTAAAAAGTTGAACAAAAACACTCATTAGTCACAGTGAAACAGTTTCACTCTGAAAGAAACCAAAGACTACGTGGGAGGTTGTTCTTCTATGTAAGGACGCCCGGTAAAATGTCACCAAACTAATAAACAGCATATTAGTACCTTTGTAGTCAAACGAAGGTAAACAAGTCAGAGAGGACTTGTTCACCTTTCTCTCGCAATCTCTCTCTGGTGTTTTTCGAATACACACCTGTTTGGCACAGCCTGCTTCAGAAAACCTCCAGATCCTAACAGAACTCTAAAAGTTAAACCGTCCCCATCTGTCGCCGTGGAGCTGTACCCAGATGCACATTGAACGCCTCCTCTTTCTTATCCTTTCTCACAGCAGACTTGGCACTCATTCAAGAACTGTCAAAGCACACCTGCTAAATTAAGCCCGTTCTCATACTTAAACACATGCAGACACAGAGGCGAGTGCGGGAATATACTGTGTTTACACACGCGCTCACACACGGATGAAGACAATGAGACGTCCGCGGTATGCTTTATGGAGAAATTAATCGAGTCCTTTCTTAGCCTTGCTGAAATCGGAATCGGTCGCAGGCGGGTCTCTCGAGTTTTACCCTCAGGCAAGCGGCAGGGCGCCGTGGCAAAAATCAAGTGGGTGAAGTCCACTTGAGTACCAAATACATTTCCAGCCAGTGGTGTCACTCGGGGTCAGTTAGTCGAGAAAAATTCAAAGTCAAATGTGCTGCTCGCCCTAAATCGGCTGTAAATTTCCAGCTCAAGTTCTAGGCTACAGAAAATGAATGGAAGACTGTTACTTTAAAGCGGTACCTACACATTGTACTACACTCCCATACTCAATCCTAACGTAGAGTCTAACAGCCTGTTAAACCTCGGTCTTGTTCAGAGGCAAATGAAGGTACTTTTTACATCCATGGAATCATGGGATTACATAAGTACGCTGTGTTTAAATGTGAGTGGATACCGTAATTCCCCAAATATAGGACGCACGTGTACATGAGACGGACCAAAGTTTTGGCAACAATATAAATACTTAGCTTATAAAAAAATACCATCTCACTAAATTCTTCATATTTTCTTGTGTGCATATCTGTAAGTTATATATTTGTTGCGGGTTAAGTTGTTTCAGATTTCCCCACATTGTGAGAGGTCCGTGAATGCAGCAGTCAGTCAGTGTAACGTTGAATGCGCTCAAAGTTGTTTTTCCATTTTCCTTGTGACGCAGGTCAACATCATTTTGCCATAAATACCCAAAGTTTATGGTTGTGCGTATAAGCCAAAAGACCACAATTAATGAACGAGTCAAGCAGAATACCTTCGGAATAGCAGAATACCTTCGGAATAGCTTTCCACTCTCAAGTGAATCAGCTAACCGTTACATGATTTCCACATTTAAGTAATGTTATTCCTGTGTGTGAAATATTCCTGTGTGTGAAAAAGGATGGACTCGGACATTGGTTCACTCTGCTCTCTTCTTTTATTGAAGAGGATGCCGTTACAACATGAGCTAACAGGAGCTGCTGTTAGCTGCAAAGGGAACTGGCTGCTAACAGCCAACTGACGTCCATCCTCCAGCTCGTACCGTTACGATAATTATTATAAGTAATAACGGCCGATATAAAAACGCATAAAAACTTCGCTTGTGTGGCTGACGGATCCGTCTTCCTTGAATGGTGTCAAATAAAAACAAATTCTAATCTTTAAGTTACCGTTTAAAAGATGCTTGAATAATTTTGTCCGTTTTTGGGAATAAAGTACGTCTTATATTTGGAGAATTACGGTAATCAGTATTTTGATCATTTTTTGGTTGTAGTTGCTGTTTTTTTTTTGTACGTTTATTCAAATTTCCAAACAATATCGTTAGTAGCCCCAATTCACAACACGATCATTTGATAGTAGCATCTTTTGACCCACTTAAAGCCGTCTTCTCACCTCTCTTGCGGCCCGTGGCATCCACGACGTCTGAGATACCGGGAATAGGTTGCCACTGTGAATTGGAGACAGATGGAAAGCGAGGCTCCCTGCAGAGAAGCTCCCTTGCAGCTGTGTTGTGTAGATGGTGCCAGGGAGTGATGACAGCATAGCGCCGGGGCACCCAGGGACATAGACGGCGGGACCGTCTTCGTCTTTTTTTCTCACACGCTCCGCGGGCTGCAAAGGTGCAAAAAGCAGTGGTGTTAGCTGAAACGTCTGCTTCCAGGAATGTCAAAGTGGAGATTTGGCTGAAGAGACAAGTGGTAGATTGTTGGAACACATCGTTGGGTATTTTGATACGTTGTGTCATGAAATGAAAGGCGCTATTTGACTGACGTATGCTAGCTTGCCTGCTAGCTATGTTAAAGGCAAAAAGACAAACTCCATGCTTTACAAAAGAAAAGTTCTTCATGCTTCACACGGATAAATGGAAAATACTGTAAACACGCTTAAGAATAGGTGATAAGGGCCTCGAATAAAGTATGATTTTAATCTATTTTAATTTTAACACATTAATGGACCATACTTCAATTTATTCAAAAATGTTATTTTTATCAATACTTTTATTTTTTTAAACACTTATTTAAAAGAAATATCTGTTAGTGATAGAATGAGAATAAGCTTTTAACGTTTTTGTACAGTTAAGGTTTACATTGCATTTCTAAACAAGAGTTTTCAAACATAGTAAAAGAATGACACTTTTTCCATTTGTTTGCATAATTATTCCACATTTGAACACCGTTTATTGAAACGCAGTTTTGCTTTATGCTGGTTCTTCTCTTTAGGCGTAATAACTGTCCCTTATTTTGAATTTCACATCAAAAACTAGGGAGCTGAAATTTCACCCATACGGTGACATCAAAGTTCAACATTGAACGATCACTCAGTTATCACATTATTGTTGAAATGTGCTATCCCTTGGCGAAAATACTGTAAGAATGATATGGGGGGAAAAAAAAGCCAAAAATCATCAAAATACAGCACAAGGGTTAAACGTATATATTTTTTCTGCACTTATGATTACTTACGAACATTTTTGCACTAAGAGGGAGGCTAAGCTGATAGGAAGCAAGTGAAAAATGTCAGGATGCCCCTGCTCATTAGAGCGGTATTTTACACATAGAGGAGTCCAGGGATTACTCCTGTTTGATCTGCTTTGCATAAACCGATCCAATCTAACCCTGCTTGTGAGGAAAAATCAATTAAATTCTCCGTAATTGGACTGACAGTGCACTCCAAGTAGAACAGAAGTCAATATTAAAGATGAAAAATGAAGCCAAAGGCCACCTCACTCCATTGATTTGCACGGCAAAGAGGCGGCTCGGAGATATTATTGCCACGTAGGAATATGAGCTATTGAACTACATAATGCTGTTATTGTCTCCGCGCTGAAATGGATGAGAGGCTGAGCGGGAGCACGGGATGACGGCTCCAATTAAGGTTCACTGATCTATATACAGAGCCGCTTTGTTTATTCTTTGTGAAAAGTCAGAGCGTCGCACCGTCGGCGACGCGGCCGCATAGTTGGAGGCCGCGGGCGACTTGCAAGAGGGCTTCATCGGGATGCAATTAGCGGAGGGGCGCAAAAACGCATCGCGACTTTAACTTAGTGCATTTTGGCGATGAAAGGTTTTTATTGACGGCGACAAACGTGGAAAATAAGGCGGCTTGCTTAGTCGGTAGGGATGGGACGGGACACAAATCTCATGAGATTTAGTGGACGGGAATGAAATGAGAAGAGATTTAGGGGAAATAATTAGAATGATGCAAGGAAATTTTCAAGTGTTCAAAGATATTTTTAGTGAGAAGACTGCAAGAAAATTAAAGGGTCCATATTATATTTGAAACTTGAAAAATGTGCACAAAAATTTACATTCAGCACATGACATTTAGTGATTTAATATTTTATTCACTCATTCAATCCCAAAGACGTATTTTTATGTTTTTTCCCTCAACATTTAATCTCAGGTACCTATTTACACTTTTTTTTCAAGTATTTTGCTAAATAAAGGTCTACAAGTATCTGTTAACTTTATTTGGGAAAAAAAATAATCAATTACTTTAGTTAAATACTAATGTATTCAATTGCTTTGGCAATTTTTGTAACCCAATCAATCCCAAAAAATGAAATTTCAGCCCCCCCCCTTGTTTAACTAAAGAAACGGAGTCAAAAATAAAGTAATCAATTACTTTAGTTAATTCAATACTAATGTAATCAATTACTTTAGCAATTGCATACCTAATTGATTTTTCTCATCAATCATTGAGTGACAAAGTAATCGATTACAATAGGTAGTTAGGTGCTAAAGTAATGAAACTTTTAATACCATAAAGTAATGGAAAACAAGCACTAACGTAATCAATTACTTTAGGGAATAGGACATTTCAACAAAGAACTTCAAAATAAAAGTGTTCCATAATTGGCCTTCTCACCACTTTTGTGTTTTATTGTCACATAGCGCATTTTTTTGTGTATTTCGTTACATTTGTGGGCCAACAACCCAAAATAAAAATACATCTCGTGCTGTGCAGGGACAAAAAAAAAAAAAAAATCTCCGAGATCTACTCCCATCTCTGTAAGACGGTAACAAATGGAAAGATTATTGATGATGCGAGTCAAAGCTATAGTTGAACGAGTGCATCAATGTCATTAACTTCGAGTACTTTGAAATACCATCAGGTCAACCCGACCGCATTGATCTTACTAGTTTAAAAAAAAAAAAAGGGCTCTGCTCTGCTCTGAAATTGATTGGATCATAAAAGCTCCCCACCGAAGCAATAAATATTCCAACCTTTTAATAATGAAAGCCTACAATTAGAACAATTTTGCTGGGAAAAAAAAAAAAAGTAAAATGTCTATCAATGCAATCAGTGTTCCTGTTGAATGACAGATGAACTAAATGTCTCACGAGTATTGAAATTGCGTACAAAAAGTGAAAATAGTCATTTTCAGGTAAAAATACATCTAATTAAAGCCTGCCACGTCGTGTGCAGACTTTTTTTTTTTTTTCTGCGCGCTCGCTTCTGTCTGGTATTTATCTTGTGTTATTCAGTTTGAACCTAATGCTGACAGATGTGCACCAATCAGCAGACAGATGGACTGACCGACTATCAAAAGGTAGGCAGATGATCACATAGTTAGATGGAGCTTTGAAAAGACACTTTGGCAAATTTTATTGACACATCTAGTCATATTCAAGTTGTGTGTGTATCGGTTAAAGGATTTTTGATATAAGCTTGTATAGTTAGTCTAAGGTTGTACAGTTAGTATAAGCAACACTTTTGGATGGATTGATGATCCATGATAGCTAGCTTGCTACCTAAATACATAGTTAGATAGTTAGCTAGCTAGCAGGTACCTAGTAAACTGCCTAGATAGCTAGCTACTTAGCTAAATAGCTAGCTAGCTATTGAAACCCTATGTTTTTTTTAAGATTCTTCTGATATCAAAAAATAATTAATGGAAAAAAAGCAGAAGAGAGCTGAAATTTTCAGCGGATGATTAAAACATGTATACTTTCAGGTAGTTTGTTATCAGGCAGTTTGAAAAACAATGTTTTTAAGAAAAACAAAAATTTATAAAACCTTCATGTACCATCATTCTGTGTAAATATTTAATATTACCACCTGTGTCTTATAATCCGGTTGGGGAAAAAAAAAAAAAAAAAGTCAAATTTTTGTTGATGCAGTTTATGATTCGTTGTGGATAATAGAATAGCTAGATAGCTAGGTAGCTAGCCTGATAGATAGATAGATCGATAGATAATAGGCTAGCTAGCTAGCTAGATAAATAGGCTAGCCATGTAGATAGATAATAGGCTAGCCAAATAGATAGAGAGAGATAGAGAGAGAGCGAGAGAGAGATAGATAGCTAGATAGAGAGATAGCTAGGTAGCTAGATAGCTAGATAGCTCATTAGCTAGCTAGCAAGCTCAAACGTCAAAACTGCGAGGTAGACCACTACTAAACACGGGGCCACTCTGACGCAAATTAACAAGATCTATTATTGTCTCTATCTAATTGTGAATTCTGAAATTCCATTCCTTGTTTGGTTAAACACATTTTGAGGCTACAATGTCACTCGGAGGAGCACAGACCTCTGCCAAGGTTAAACATTGCTACAAGTCTTTTGTGGTTCAGCTGGAAAATCAGACGATCAACAGCTACATTGAGCAAAATAAAACATTTATTCAATCAAAAAACAAAATCAAAGGGTGTAAATGATGATCAAAGAACCATTTGTCTGTTTTTTTTTTTTTTATACTGACAGTTCTTTACATTTGTCTGCGATTGAGAGTCAATATATTTACATTTTAAATTCTTAGAAGAAACCCCTCTTGGCGCTGAGAAGAGCAAAAGGAAAGCCATGGTCCAATGTCAACACGCCCAGCGCCGGTCCCCTTCACCTCTTCCCGTCCTCTCCTGCCTGTCAGCTTATCAGGACCCCGGCAGACACTGTGATCGGGGTTACCGAGCGCTGCCTCGTATGTTTGTTTGCTTCTTATCCCACCTCGTGGCGTGGCGCGCGGCGCCTCAAGCACCTTAGCATACCCCGCGTGGACCGCGGAGATAAAACAAACTTTGAAAAAAAATGGCATTAAAGACCAGCCGTCACAGAAGACCGAGACGTCGCCAGAAGAATCTTTGTGCCCTTCCCTCAGGAGAGGAGACGGCTACTGTAGTCTCTTGAATGTCAGACTGCAAATTTTCATGAGCCGGCTATGCGACTGATATTCTTTCCTCAGGTGTGTCACTCGATCGTCTTTAAGCCGCTCCTTTCTGATTTACTTGTACTTGCCTGCAGGTAATGATGCAGTAAAAGTCTAATGGAAACAGCTGCCCGGTAAGCTAGTCGGAGGAAGGACGGTCTTGTGGGTTTGCGACACATCTGGTGCCTTCTGGCTGACTATGACAGATTTTTGTCAAATAATTCCTCAATTCTTTTCAAAGATCCCATCCATATCCCAGAACAGGTGGTCGTAAACGGTTGTCACTGTGATGGGAAATGCTAAGGGGAGCCCGTCACAGATTGTTCTGGGGCTCTTAAAATGTAAACTACTCCTTTGGTTTAAAAAAAACAAAAAAAAAACATCTATTATACGGGTGTCAGATTGAACAGTAAGAGAGACTGAGGGCAAAGAACACAATCTGAGTCACAACAACTGATCTATTGTTAGCAGTTTACCCTGTTCTGAAGAAAACAAATGTTCCATTTTTAAGAAAAAAACAGTTAACTTTCCTCTTTGCTTGTGTGATAGCTTCCATCCATCCATTGTCTACACGTTCTTTATCTGCTATCGATAGTAAAACTTTTTTTGACTACCAAGTAAGTGTGGGAAATTTTGTGTCAGCTTGACAGGAAAAAAAAAGTCCTAACTTTTTATGACTGCCATAATTAGAGCATGCTTGTCTTTGCACTTCACTAAGACTTTTTGAAGCATCTGAGAGGAGGTGCTTTCTATTTTCTCTGCGGAGTCCTGGAGGCAGGGGCAAAATGACAACAGAAACCCAGATCTGTCAGCTGATGCATTTACGGGGACAGCAAGTGTTTGAATTTCATGAGTACTTAACAAGTATTCATACAAAACTGCCAACATGAGTCCCAAAATGTACTGGTGCCATTTTTTTGTTTTATTTTTTTTACCTACATTTGTCAGAGCAACAGTCCCCCCCCCCCCCCCCCCCCCCCCCCCCATCTTTCAATTAGTCAAGATGGCCAATTCATGATAAAACAAGTTTTCAACATGTCCAAAAATCGACAATATTTACGATGTTGAATGGCAATAAATGAGCCTGACATGGGCTAAATTTGACACCCATAGGGTGGAGCTCTCAAACTCCATTTTGCACGCATTTAGAAGGGATGGCAGCGTAGGATGTTGAAAGTTGTCATATTTTGACAATCTATGCAATATTTTAGCCACCTTTGTGTTTTTTTTGGGTATTTTAACCATTGTGCAGTATTTTGTCCAATGTTTTGTTCTTTACATTAACCTTTTCTCCATTCATTGTCTATCTATAACATGAGGTCTGTTGGACAAATTTATCTATGCTGCCTTGTGTGATATTTTGTCCAATAGTTTCATCTTTACATCAAAATAATTTCACATCAAAGGGAAAGCACTGAAAAAAAATCATGAAGGAGCTGAAATTTCACCCAGATGCTGACAATAAGTCAAACCTTGATAGGGCACGACCGTTTTCCAGGAATGTGCCATCTTTTGGCTAAAATACCATTTGAGAAAGAAAATGAGGCCAAAATGGTCAAAATACTCACATCATTCTATTTTATGGGGGGGGTTGCGCGATATCAAAACATTCCGGACATTTTTTTTTCACCTTTGGTCAAAACGGCCAGGACAGTTGGATGCCGTTGACCGTGTCAAACTATCCCAGGGCAGAACCCCCCTCCCATCATTCCTTTGGTCACTGCCCACTTTTGAGCGGCGAAAGCGAAGGTCAGAGTCCGGCGCGGGACAAAAGCTCCAATTCAAAGTGACAAACGGGTGGGGAAAAAAGGCGATAGCGATTGTCGCGAGAAGAGAGGAGGAAGGAGAAAGACGGGAGCGACGAGAGACGGCGCGGTGCCCGGCGGTGGCAGAGAAAGAGGAGGAGGAGGCAGCGAGTAAATAGTCGGCGGCTCTAATAGGAATATCAAGCCAGTGAAAGGTAAACAGGCTTCTCCAGGCAGATACAAAGGGAATGCGCTGGCTTTGAGAGCGCTGGAGTGGCGGCACGCTGCTGTGGCACAATGATAATAGCCCCGGGCCTGCCTGCATCCCCGAGATAAGGCAGAGCACTGGCATGTGTCGCCCCTGATCCCAATTTCACAGTCAATATTCATCCGGCTCGACAAACAAGCACCATTTAAGATAAAAAATAAATATAGAGTCCTTCTGCTATTACCTCCTGTTTATAAATCTGCGCGCGGCGCCCGATGCCTTTTAAACAGTAGCAAAGGCACTGCCTGCCCCCCCCCCCCCCCCCCATCAGACTCCCGCCCCCCGCCCCCCCACCGCCCCCCTCTTTCCAGGCACTTCACGCCTCCTCCCAATCCTCTCATCCTCATCTTCGCCGTCTTCCCGCACATCTGGGGATTTGCATTGCTTTGTTTTGAGTCTTCGTTGACTGCCGCAGGCCTGCGTCTCTTGACGTGTCTTCGAGTTTTCGCACGCACGCCAGATGGTCATTGTATAGCGTCGCTATCCCGATGACTGATCGATGCCGACTCCATGTGTTTTTGTCGAGGGAAACCTTTGCCACAACATACGGTGTCAAGTCGGAGCGGTAGAGCTTTTTCATGCTGTATTATTTTGGCCCGACACGGAGGAAAATGTTACATCGATACGCTCGCTCATCAGACACTTGTAGCTACTCTGGTGTGGCGGATTTATCGGTCGATAATGGCCCTAAAAAAATAAATGAGCAAAATTTACCTTTTTATTCCTGATCACATACCTTTTATATAATCTTGATGATGACCTCTCATTTTTAACTTTAATTTTGGGTGAATTTGATTAAAACCAAAGAATCAGTAGACCCCTGATTTTAGAAGTTACATATATCATATTTTGTTTACCAATGTTAGAGGTAAGCAAGTACCTTTTTCGCGGTTAATGAGCCCCCCGGCGATAGTTGAAAAACCGTAGTCGTATATAAGGAAGCACAGCTCTAAGGCACTCCTACAAGACACGTGATTTGACTCCCGGCGTGACCATTGACCTAACTAACCCGGGCACGCTGGGAGCCAATCACGTGTCTTGTAGGAGTGCCCGAGAGTAGTGCTTCCTCGTACACTCACAAGCTGCGAGGGAGACGGATCAGAGACAGCAGTGTCCACAAGGAAGTGATTTAAATTTGTTACCTAGATTTCTTTTATAAGAAATTAATGAAAAAGAAATATATATATATATATATATATATATATATATATATCTGCTTTTGAGGTTAAGTCGATTTATGAAACTTGAAAAGAAAACAAACTGAAAAAATATGGTATATAATTTTACAGATTTTTATGCCAATGATTTCACCTTTTTGTACTGTATTTTTCAGACTATAAACCACACTGGATTATAAAATGCACAATTGAATTTCAGCAGCGGAAACAGTGTGCCTGAAGACTGTGACAAAGACTGGATTCACATGACGTCAATTTTTTTTTTAAAAAGTGGATTTAAAAAAAACAAAAAAAAAACGACTTTATCTTATCCAGCAGGAAGTTTGCCTCTAAAATAAGATTACATTCTGGATTTAACAACTTACTATCTTGTATTGCAGGCCTTAAGCTGCATACGGCAGGCGGGCTGTGCTTTGATCACCATCTGCGACATTCCCAAAGAGAAATAAATCAAGATCTAAGCGCAGCTGGAGAACTTGTTTTATTTCTTTAGCTGGGGTGCGCTGGAGTAGTTGCCAAAATTAGTTTTAGGAGTTTTGCATCACAAAGCGCTGCAAAGAAGAGTGTGAAGGGGGTAGAACTTGGGCCTGATTTGCTCGTCTCATGATAGACTCGGCCCGCTTTAGCTTCGAAAGGTAAACGGGTTTGATTATATTTTCTTCCTCACACTTCTTACATGCTACTTCTTTCTCATTTGTCGACCGATTTTCGCCTTTTCAACAGTTTGATGTTTTTACCTGGGGTTTTATACGCATTAGCTAAATTAGCACAGGTTTCTATTGCCCACCATACGACCATTTCGTATAATCCCAACTCTTGAACGGATTACTGCATTTTCCGCACTATAAGGCGCACCTAAAAGCCTTAATTTTTTTTAAAAAGCTGATGATGCGCCTGATAATCAGGTGCGCCTTATACAGTATATGGATCAATATTGAGATTGGGATCCGTAGATGGGGAATGAAGTGATAAAGGAAGCTTTACCTGTTTCTTTTGTGTGTTTACATTTGAACAAGGTTGCTCATATTGACATTGAGTTATTGTGCTCTTGAGAGTTTAGAGTTATTTGAGTTATTATTATTTGAGTATTGCTATATTGTGATTGAAAAGGTTGTAAAATATGTCATTAATTGAGGGTGCGCCTTATATAAGGAAACAGTTTGAAAATGTGTCATTAATTGAGGGTGCGCCTTATAATCCCCTGCGCCTTATATATAGAAAACGTTTTCAGATATGTCATTAATTGAGGGTGCACCTTATAATCCGGTGCGCCTTATATATGGAAAAAGTTTGAAAATATTTCATTAATTGGGTGTGCGCCTTATAATCCAGTGTGCCTTATATATGGAAAAGGTTTTAAAATATGTCATTAATTGAGGGTGCGTCTTACAATCTGGTGCGCCTTATATGTGGAAAACAAATTAAATATGTCATTAAATCAGGGTGCGCCTTATAATCGGAAAATAGTGATTTCTTATGGCGGGGGTCCACTGCATATATTGAGGAGTACAATGACATAGTATGGATTTGTGTAATAAGTAATAACACTGATGTTACTTTATACAACCATATATAAGGTGCAGCAGATAAGGCGCACCCTCGATTAATGACATATTTGAAAACTTTTTCATGTTTCATAATCGTCCCATTAATCGATCCCGCTGTACTACTTGTGCTCATCATTGATTGGACGACTGCTCCGGTCATTCATCAGTCTCACCACTGAAGCTGACCTGCTTCACCCCATCAGTCATGTCTTTTCTTTTCTTCTACTGTACCCCCCCGAACCTGTCCACGAATGAGCAACTGGCCGTATCCCTTTAAATCTGGCCCGGGCTGGGCCGCTGCCTCTGCGAGATTACTGCACACTCTCCGAGGCTCCACAGATGGGAGAGACAAGCTGCCAGCTGGCATGGGGACACCCACTATCCCCACTGGAAAATGGCCAACAGTCCTGGCTCTGTGGTCCCCGCTCAGCCCATTCACACTCCTCATGGTTACTTCTCCAATATTCCGCTTGAACACTTCTCACGCTCTCTCAATTTGGACGTTTTGGGGTTTTTTTTTCCTCGCTCTTTCTCACTCCTACTGTATATGTGATCGAGGGAAAGGCAATACGGCCAAAAAATACAATTTCATTTTCTCTCATTCCACAATCCATTGTCATGGAAGAAATAAACCCAAGAAATATTTGTTAAAAAGTTAGATTTTTTTTTAACCCTTGTGCAGTGTTTTGACCATTTTTTAGGTCATTTTTAGGTCATTACCTAAGCCTTAAATACAGGTGATGTCATTTTCATTCGACAGCAAGTAAAACAATATGTTTTTAAAAGTATTTATTGTCCATAATCATGATAATTTATTAAGATAATTCTTTAGGTATCAAATTGTGAAAAAGGTAAAAATGGAAGAATTGACATGATTATTTTATTTTTTTGCGCTGTATAAGACGCACTGGACTATAAGGCGCACTGTCAACTTTTGAGTAAATATGGTAATTCCCAAAGTATAAAATGCGCTTTTTTTCCCCAAAAATGACGACTAAAATTATGAGTGTGTCCTATAAATGGGAACTAAAAAATGTTCACTGTAATATAACTGCATAATAGCATGATGAATAATGGAATCCATCTTTGGGTCAATTGAACGTCCCAACTGTATTATTCCCACTGTTTCTCCGCATATTTTTTTTAATCCGTCACCTTGCATTCCGAGACATTTTCAACAGGATGTAACACATCTTGTTGACGACGCAAACGCTTTTGAGCGACGAGGACAATGGCGAGATATAAAAACGTGTTGCGCACCGTTATGCGCGATTGCGTCCTAAGTTTACCGAGCTTCCCAGAATGCTTTGAGGTGGCTTAAAGTTGATGTGCAGAAAGTTTCCTCCCCAGCCTTCTGCCGGACCACCTGCTGGGCACTGCCGTGATTGCACAGTCAGATTGCTGTGCTAGATTACTGTGACCCGGTGGACCCCCTCCAGATGGAGACACACACACACACGCACACACACACACAAACTTGCAGGCACTAGAATACACTAACACCTGGCATTACTGTACGTATAAATATACTACAGTATACTGGAGACTATCAAGCGTATGTGTTGATTACAGAGTACTCCTGAGACCCAGTCTATTCGTTTGTGTCCACTTTAATGGACATTTCAGTTTGGTTGATATTTTTTGACTCTTTCCAGCTTGTCGACTAAGTCCTAGTGCACTCACTAGAGGACATGCAACCCTTTCCAACGATGTCTTGTGTCTTTGGCTGGGATTCAGTTCAATTTGCTGTCTTGGTGAGACAATATGGACACAACGGTGGACACAAACAAATAGGTTTGGTCTCAGGTGAATACTGACAGTCTGGAGAACAAATTGTCTTTTTTAGGGTTTAATTTTCTGCTTCAAATGAACCCTTGTGGCATTGTTACAAATTATGGAAATTCCTTACATTTTTTTATGATATCATACAAGAATCAATGGGAAAAAAAACCACTAGGGAGCAGAAATTTCCAGAAGACGATTAAAATAACGATTTTGACAAGTCTGAGACTGCAGCTAGACGTGCGGGAGTTTGTGTCCAAAAATAATCATTGTCCAAATTTTGGACCATATAAAACCATTACAATTTTTCAGATGCACCTTAATAGGATTTATGACATTGATTTTCAAGCGATTTTTGCTGCATACGTTGAGCGGCGGTCAAATGATGTCAGGGACCAGAAATTCCTTTGATGACTTGTGTTTCACTTTAAGAAAGTAGGTGGCGGTAGAGACCATTTAATGGCTTTGTCACGTCATAGGCTACAAAGACAGACCATAGCATTTTTTAATTTATTGTGGGTGTTACTAAATTTAACCTACATATGCATGCATAGAACTGATGCGATTGAACAATTTGAGTGGTTGAAAGAAAAAAAAAATACAAATAACTAATTATTCCATCTTTAAAAGCATTTACAAATTTAGGAAACAAACGCAACGCGTATCGTTTGCATAGTGTGTGCACAAGCGTTAAAGAAACACAAAAATATTTGTTTTCCAAAATATCTTACAGTATTAGATGAAATTAACCTGACAATTTTACTAGCACTTTATAATAACAATGCCAAGAAATGTAAAATTCATATAGTTCTATTGGTGGAGTTTAATAGATCACAGATGCACCTAATTACGCGAACGCTAAGAGCAGATTCGTAAGAACATACAGTAGGACTATCATTAGAAAATGCACCTGCGAGGTCTAATTGATGATAGACTTAGCCGCAAATGATGAAATAGATTTAAAACTTCACAATAAGCGATATGATGCATGGAAAAAAATACTAGGATTACTTTTCCGCAGATGGTGGAAACAAACCACAGCAGATCTGATAAAACGGGGGCCAGTCTTGGAATCGAATTTGCAGCGGAGGGAAGATAAAATGAATTGATGAGATGATGAAATGTCCGGCAGATAGAATGTGGAGTCAGCAACGCTGCTTGGTGCGTGCAAAGATTGAGCCGTACAACGCGCCGTATAGAATGAAAAGTGCTTACATTGTGAGCGAATAAAGATTTGCGCTTTTGAGGTCCAGGCGCTCCTTAAAAAAATAAATAAAAATACATATTATATACCGTATTTTTCGGACTATAAACCAAGATTTTTTTTTCATGATTTGAGCCCTGCGCCTTATAGTCCAGTGCGGCTTATCTGCAGGTTTGTTTTGTTTTATTATTACTTTTTGCTATCTTTTCAAGCTGTCAATGTATTGCACAACAATGAAATGATTTATTATTAATAAATAAAGAAAAAAAAAGAAAATAGTTCCAAAAATATGAAAATACTGAAATTTAATAACATCTGGAATAAAACTTTGTGACATGCAAATTCGATATATATCAGGGGTGTCAAAATTGTTTGTCATTTCCCAAGTGGGCCGAATAAATAAAATCACTGTATACATTTATAAAAGTTTAAAGCAACAACTTCAAAATGATTATTCCGTTTTAACACTGTCCAAAATAAAATTCATCAAATACTAACATTACTATTAATCGGTCTGTGGGCTATATATATATATATATATATATATATATATATATATATATATATATGAATGATTGTATATTTATGTGCAATGTATTTACATGACATATATAAAATATCCGTCCATCAATTTCTACAAATATGTTGTTGCAGGCATGTTTAGTTTGTTGAGTAAAGAATGTTGCTATGAGGCAATATACATTTTTCTGCATAAATATCTGATGTTTCGAGCCGCGACCAATCCGGCGTGGCTTATCTGTCAAGCGTATTTTATTTTTTTGCTCCGTTTTTACCGCTGCGACTTTTTTACCGGTGCGCTTTATAGTCGGAAAAATAACAGTCCACAAATACAACGCAATCGAATGCATTTTTCTTCTAAAAAAACAAGGTAGTATTCCCGAGCATGAATAAAGCTCTTCCATTGGCTCTAACGTAATCGAGCAGGTGCGTTGACCCCTGAGCGAGCGTTGTTTTCGCTGACTTCCGACCCGGATTTAACGTCCGCCCTCTTCCGACGCGGCCGCCAGGAGCGGCGCCCATTAGAATATTCAAATGAAGGCCATCAGCCCCTATTGAGAATGAAGAGGAAGAGCGTAACGGAGGAAGGGCTAAACTGACATGACACGCATCACTTTGCATCACATTTGAGCGACTGTCATTGACGTCCGAGCGCGCATCTCTTTATAGCAGACTGTGAACGTCACATGATATCAGTAAAAACCGAGAAGGTAACTTAAGGCTCTATCGCTTTCCCCCCGCTGACGTCTACCCTTTCACCCCCCCCCCCCCCCCACTCCGCCCCTCTCCTGTCATGTTTGCAGGAGCGGGAGCCGCGGAGGGTGGCACTCTGATGGCGTGAAGCCAGATGGCAGCCACAAGGCAGGCGGCGTGGCACCGAGAAACCAAGCGCGCCCGCACACAATCGCCCGCTCGCGCTCCGGCTCCTTAATGAAGGCCTATGAATTATTCATGGGGCGCGCAAACACACGTTGCCCGCCTCTCGCGGGGCGCATACGCAGCTCCTGTCAGCGACAGAAGGCTCGGCGACTTCTCTCTATTTTATTATCATTTCTCCAGGCATTTTCCTCGCTTGTAAAGGAATACCAGGTGGTGCTCTACCCCTCCTCCCAAAGCATCAAGCGCTCCTCCTACCTCCGTCGCATCCCCCCCCCCCCCCCCCCCCCCCGCCCCCCGCCCCGTCTGACTGAGTCATCGCCACCTTCCGAAAACTTTCCTACGAGCGGCGGCTTTTCGAGACACCTGTGGCACGGGAGATGGAAAGGCAGCCGATGGAAAGGTGACGCCAAGGAGAATAATGCATGAGAAGATGCGTTCAGGGACCGAGCCGCATTTCGTTCCATCTCGGGCGGGGTGCTCCGTTGCGGTCGACCGCCGAGGTGGTGCTGGTCGACTGCCATATTAAAAATTTTTTTTAAAAATCATCCATTTCTTCTCATTCTGAGTTGAATTTATTTTGTATGCGATGCAGCGATTGTACACAAGGGATTGATGATTGATAGTTCATTGGCTAATCGATTAGTTGTTCATTTTGACAGCTGTAACGTGTATGTATATCCTTCCAAATAGTTGGAAAATGATCAAAGTATTTTGAATCGCTTTGTGTTAATATTTGAAATAAAAAACAAAACATACCAAGCAAAACAACAAAATACGGAAAATATCGAGAAAAAAAAACGTTACTCCGATAAATCAAGGGGGGATAAAATTTTAGTTTGTGTTACAAATCAATTTCTTCTCAGTTTATTTTTTAGTGTATGTGATAAAATTAATGGATGGATAGATTTATGCTGTACTCAACCTCTTAATATGGTTGTCAATTAATTTGATAGAGATATATATATATATATATATATATATATATATATATATACACACTGCACTCGATGCCTGCAGCCCTAAAGTTGTTTCACATTCCAATTGATTTGCTTTCAATTTGAAAAAAAAGCCTGCACTGCTCCTGTCATGGCATTAAAAAGCCTTAAATGAGATATTTTGAAAATTAAACACAAATTAACCAAAAGTTAAAGGTACTCATTGCTAAATTGTCAAAATATAGTAGGATTTTTTTTTTTTTTAGGTTGACATCCTCTCACATTTGATTTGCTGATACCTGCAAAAACCCTTTTAAAATTTCCCGTTCTCAGTCGATGCCTTGGGTCCAACTAGGCAGTCCGATCACATTCAAAGTCCGCCCCATCCGTTGCGTCCTCAGATTTGAGCCGTGTAAAGTGACTGTCACATATATGATGGGTGGAAAGATGAAAAGCTGCCCTTGCTGTCACAAAGGTTCAAGGTAACAAAAGCCTGGTGAAGGGGAAGGAGGGTGGCTTTGCTGTTGCAGGGGGTGGACCGCAGCTCTCCGGGGAGCGATAAGGATAAGTGAGGCTGATAAAGTGTTCATGTATGAGAGGAGTGATGGAGGTAAAAAAAAAAGGAGAAGAGTGAAAGAGCCACGGAATGACGGGAGGACAGGGACGGGTTCTGGAGCTCTGCTAAAGGTCACCAGCCTCCCCAGTGAGGTTGAGTGCTATTTAAACCGCACTAGCGTGGTGCTGCTATTGTATATTCTGTGGTTCTTTTGTGTGTGTGTGCTGGTTGCAGATGCACACCTTCAGAGCGCATTATTTAAGAGCCCGCATCTTACAAACTGTAACCACAACAAACATGTAAGAATAACAATTTTACAGGTACGCATTTGTAACATATTAATCCCGAGGTTGGGAATGCCACTGCCAAGTATTCATTTAACCCCTTGTGGCATTGTGTTAGAAATTATGGAAATTCCTTTGATTATTATTGGGTTTTTTTTAAATGATATTTATGATATCAAAAAATAATCAATGGAAAAAAAGCACAAGGGAGCTGAAATTTTTAGTAGATGATTAAAACATGTATAATTTCAGGTAGTTTGTAATCAGGCAGTTTGAAAAATATGTTTTAAAGGAAAAACAAAAATGTATAAAACCTTCATGTACCATCATTCTGTGTACATATGTAATTTTACCACCTGTGTTTTATAATCCCTAATAATTAATATAATTCCTAATAATTAGGAAAAATCCATAAAATTTTTGTTAATGCATCTTATGATCCGTTGTGGATAATAGGCTAGCTAGCTAGCTAGCTAGCTAAATAATAGGCTAGCTCGTTAGATAGAGAGAGATAGAGAGATAGAGAGAGATAGAGAGAGAGAGATAGCTAGAGAGAGAGAGAGATAGCTAGAGAGAGAGAGATAGATAGAGAGAGATAGATAGAGATAGAGAGATAGAGAGAGATAGATAGAGAGAGAGATAGATAGAGAGAGAGATAGATAGAGAGAGATAGATAGAGATAGATAGAGAGAGATAGAGAGATAGAGATAGAGAGATAGATATAGATGACAGGCTAGCTAGATAGCTAGCCAGATAGCTCGTTAGCTAGATAGATAGATAGCTAGATAGCTAGATAGCTAGATAGCTAGCTAGCTAGCTAGATAGATAATAGGCTAGCTAGATAGCTAGCCAGATAGATAATAGGCTAGCTAGATAGCTAGCCAGATAGATAAATAGGCTAGCTCATTAACTAGCTAGCTCTATATGAGGACCAGTCATTTTTAATCACAGAAAGCAGTTCACCAACGGCAATAAACTACAGTATATACACAAAAGCTATCCAGTGTTTCACAACAACAAAAGTAAAATACTAAGTTTATGTTTTACCAATGGCACTCTTTCGCTCTGTCAACGCGAGGTTGTAAGAAAGTTGCCAGAGTGATTTCTGGTGCCGTTGTTTTTGTTGTTTTGATTTCTGTCAAAGTGAGTGTGACTAATTTTTAGCTGCGCCAAGATGGCGGCTGACAAGCAGGAAAGGGTGTGCGTACGTCTGCGCGCGTGTGTATGTGAAGCTGCAGGAGGCGCTCCAAATGATGTTAAAAGTCTAGATTGATGTTGATGGAGTGAGACGGGGAGGGAGGGCGGAGGAGGCCACGGTCCTTATCACCTGGGCTTCGCTTCTGTGCGCGTGACTCACCGGCCGAGACTCCTTCTATTACCCCGCCGGTCAATAGATCTTTTGCTGTGATTGGTTACAATTGAGTCTTCAAGAGGAGCGCGGCGCTGCGTGGAAAAACTGTGACACGCTTGTCTCATCAAGCCCGCCTCACATCGATATCGCACCGTCTATGTCTTTTGTAGCCACGCGCTCGAGTGAAGGGAGCGAATAAGTGGAGAGTGTGCAGAAAAACACATTCGATTCCATTCATTTGAGATTGGGTTACGATGTTTCTTATTTGTTGGAAACGTATTTAAATCTCAGGAATCAATATGTAAAAATCAAGAGACCCTAACTCGGTCTGGATTGTGAGCTCGGATCAAAAATTACAAACAGTAACTGTAATTCGCAAAGTAAAGAAGTGTTTTTCTTTCTTTTGCTCCTTTTTATTGTTTCTTTTGTTAAAAATACATTAAAAAATGTTTAAGAGCAAAAATATAAACACACACACACACAATCTCTCCATTTTTAATTCTAAACATTGTATTTTGCTTCATGCCTGTGCAATGAATGTGTTGAGCAAGATTGTGTACGGTATGCATTTCACTTGATGAAACCGCGACTCTGAAACTTGAGCCTGCCCAGCTATTTCAATGAGGAGAAAGCGTTGCTCAGTGCGATACATTAAAAAAAATTTCAATACTGTAATAGCTGCTATATACTAATGGTCTACCACTAAGGTCGTTTATTCCTGGGTACATGTATCTATGTATGCTGTCTTTCTACTGCCAGGCACCCAAATATATGGTAGTTAAAACATTTATCAGAAATTTGGAATATTGAAAGGGAGTATAAGACTTTAAATAAGACTTTTTTTTTTTTAACTTTCAGGCACTTTATTTTTTTCTGTTTTAGACTAAGCTGTAACACGTATAAATATTGAAAAAATAATTATAAGTTGTTGACAGTTGCTTTTTTCTTTTAATGTGAAAAGGATACAGGTTTATGCATACTTAAATGATTTCTGTGCGTAATATTGTGATTTATAGTCAGCACGCGTGTTATTTTTTTCTGTTTTAGACTAAGCTGTAACATGTATAAATGTTGAAAAAATAATAACTTGTTGAGAGTTGCTTTTTTCTTTTATTAATGTGAAAAGGATAGAGATTTATGCATACGTAAATTATTTCTGTGCGTAATATTGTGATTTATAGTCAGCGTGCGTGTTTTTTTTCTGTTTTAGACTAAGCTGTAACGCGTATGTTGAAAAAATAATTATAACTTGCTGAAAGTTGCTTTTTTCTTTTGTTAATGTGAAAAGGATACAGGTTTATGCATACTTAAATGATTTTTGTACGCAACATTGTGATTTATAGTCAGCGTGTCGAGTGAAAAGGGAATGCGAAAAGTTTTCTTTTTATAAGGGGAGGGGGGCTTGTAAAAATATAATTGAGAAGCACTGCCCTCACCACACAAATAACAATTCTCCCTTTTGCATTCTAATCACTCCTGAAAGTGGAAGAGTAGTTTACAAGTTCATTTCCCCAACAGAATTTGAGCTTGGCGTCACGCTGGGTGGGAAATGTTTAATTTAGCATGGGGGGGGGCGCAATTAAGGTCCAAAACGCGAGCGAGTTTTTAGATTTACCAGCCTTATTTCGAATGAGATCAAAGTCATCTCCATCCAACATGTGGTGTGTGTGTGTGTGTGGGAGGGGGGTGCTTTAAGCTGCTGGTTGCACAGCTAAAGACCCTGGAAGGGGTCGGGGCCTGTCTGTCCTAAATGGCGATGTAATTGCGGGGCTGCTGCTTGCGCGCCCCTGCTGTGTGGAGATGAAAGCTTGACTGGCTCAATCATGACCCCTTGATCCTGCCTCTCATTGTGTCCTTTTTTCATGAGCTTTCTGTCTTTCTCCTCTTCCCCGTCGCCTCTTAACTCCTGCCTGTCACTCACTCATCTGGCGCTAGCACTCCCGAGCAAACACTGGAAAACACTCCCACAAGCTGCGGATATACATTTCACTCGGAGGTAAATAGTCAAATGTCCTACCCAGCGGGAGGACGCCAGACACGGGTTCTTGGTCAATGCCGGTGCGGGGGGATGCTCAGCGGGGTCCATCTTGAAGCCTCGACAGTGACATGGAGATGGAGGAAGGTAAGGAATGTTTTTGACCTCCTCGCCTACGAAATGGAAGAGCATTGCGGAGGGTTCGCTGATTATTTCTGTGCAAAAAAAACGATCTGTCCCGTGTCAGTGGTTCTCAATCTTTTTTCAATGATGTTCCCATGCGAAATATTTTTTTCAGTAACAGCACAGAGCATTTTTGGATAAGAAAAATAAAATAAAAGCTGGAAACTGTTGACTTAATAAACAAATTACATTTGTTGTGGTAGCTATTGGCCAGGGGTTGTCAAACATACGGCGTGGGGGCCGGATCAGGGCCAAAACACGATTTAATCCGGTCCACAAGATGACTTAATTTTAGTCCGCTGTCTATAATCAAGAGACAAAATTACTTTATCTTTATTCCAGGCTAGCGCACATCAAAAAAAAATCCATACTACTACTTTTCAGGTATGCTGTCTAGCATTATTTTACCAGTCTGGCCCACTTGAGAAAAGATTTTTCTTAATGTAGCCCGCGAGCTAAAATGAGTTTGACATAACTGCTCTTGACTTATTTTATTCAGGAATGCCAGAAGATAGCCTAAAAATCATCTGTTTTATTTCCAAATCATCTGTTGGAAAATTGTGTCAATAATGACAATACGTATCTGTAGAAAGGTATCCAATGTTTTGTAAAGAAGTCAACGTAACACATTTTAGCAATGTTCCAATCAATTTGCTTTTAATTTGAAAAGAACAATTCATTGTCACTTAAAAAGCATTAGTTTTCCTGTGAAATATTTTCCTCAGCCAAGTACCACCTAGCCAGGAAATAGAATACCATGTTTGGACTTGTAGATCCACAATTATTGGTAAGATTATTTTCATTTTCATACTTTTAATGTCGGAAGAGGAAAAGTACATTTTTCTTTTCAGATTAAGAGCAAATGCTAAGATCATTTTCATACTTTTGATGTCAGAAGAGGACAAGCACATTTTTCTTTTCAAATTAAGAGCAAATTCACTGGAACATGAAGCAGTCTTCTTGCTAAACCGTTTAGATACTATTGGAAAAAAAAACACAATTTAACACATTGGGCAATAACATGGAAAATAGAAGACTTTCTACTAGATTTTGGAGTGCATCTGTGAGAAGCACTTTTCTGGATTTGATCAAAAGAGAAAAAAAAAACACTGAAATGGAAGAATATTGTGGACAGCCTGTCTAAAATAAGCCGTTTGAAACATAATGACATTTTACGGCGGTATATATCCAACGCCATGTATTATGTCACAAAGAAAAACATCATTTGAAGACGCTCACAACCAAATGAAGTCGCGGACGCATCACAGGACAAATGAAGCTCGGTGAGATTATTTTTCTCTCTAGCAAGTCAGCGCCATGGCGTTGCCTTAATGTTGTGCTTTTCACTTCAAAGTTCCCGGGGTGTTCAAAGAAATTAATATTCATGTGTGCAGCTTGGCTTTACAGCAGCTGTTGACATAATTACAGAGGGGGGAAAAAAGTGTGAAATTAATTTTAAATCTAATGTAAATTATAGTGATTGGCAGAGCTGCGCTAATCGTGGCGTACAAAGAAAATATGCACGCCTCGAGCTGGTTCATGTGCGAGAAGAGCTTCTCTGATGAAATAAACCGTTATAGTTAGTTGCAGGTAAATGCATGAAAGTATGATCTCAAACAGATATATAAACAGATATCACACAGAAAATGTGTTTTCATGTTTTAAATAAGGACAAAATGTAAAAAATAATCGATGGAAAAAAAAAAATCCTAGAGTGCCGTTCTACCGATGTCGCTAACATTAGCTTGTTTGAAATGCTAATGCTAGCTTAACCCTCGTGCGTACGCGGTACCGACGTGGGAGCTTTTCGGTGACTTCTTTGTGAAATCAAAGGCGAAAGCGTTGAAAAAAAAACACTAAGGGAGTTGAAAGTTCAAAAGTTCAAAATACAACCATGCTGCGAATTCTAAACTTTCGCAGTTTCCAAAAACGAATTTGTAAACATTTCTAAATAATGAATGTTTTTTTTTTTTTACCTTTTACATCAAGTTGTTAAGCAAATGGAAAACATTTCCAATGAATTAACCATTTGAAATGATATGAATTGAACATCAACATTCAATTAAATTCAACTTCAAGCATTTCAAATTGAGCGATAAAATCCAATAACGAATAAAGTCAAATTAAAGACCCACGTCAAACGAATTGAATAATTTAAAACAACAAATTTACCAAACAAATCAATTGCCTAAACCAGCTCTTTCCTCTTAGTTTTGTCACATTTAAACCTATCAAACACAGAATGAATTCAATGGTTAGGTTGTATAACTCTAATTAAACAAAAGTAGCAGCGCAGGTACAAACTTCTTTAAACTGAGCATGGCAACGAACATAAAACAAAGAACGTTCACCAACCATTGGCGTCTTGTTTGCTCTGTTCTTTCTTTGACTGCAGATTGAGCCACCTTTCCTGCTCAGGTGCTGCTAATGAGCAGCCATTTTGCTGGAGGATTCTGGGAGATGTAGTCTTGTGGTGGTGGCACCATTTGACCTCCAGCTATTCAGTTTTAACTCAACAATAGGGCTTATTCCACTGAAGAATTTATCAAAAGTAAATAGTGTTTTTCTTTTCAAAATAAGAGCACGTTTATTGCAACCTATTGCTATATTATATTAGTGCTTCTGAATTAGCCTCTTCTCTTCGCAGACTATAAATAACATTATTATCTTTAAACATTATGTAAATAAACCTCAAACTACATTATTTAACATTAACAAAAGATAACAGCGATTTAAGTCAACTTTCGACAACAGTGAACTACTTTTCTACAGGATTTATACAGGTTACAGGTTTGTCTAAAACTGAAAAAAAACTGCAAGTGCCTGAAATAAAAATCAAAATGGTGCCAATCTTTATTTTATTGCAATTAAAGTTCACCTGGCAAAAACAAAGCCTTTCCCTGGGGTCACCCCCCTCACCCCACATTTTTTGAGATCTTTCTTGACTTCTTTTCAAAAGGTTGTGAAGTTTTACACAGATGCAAAACCCTGTAAGGTTTCGCCTACTTTTACAGTCAAATCCTTTAAAAAAAGGTTTGTTCACTTAATCCTGGCTGGATGATTACGTTTTGCTTGGCAGCGGTAATCGCTTGTTTGTGATCAAATTCTAAAAGACGCCGGTCTTTCCCCGACGTCAAACGAAACGCCATATACTATATTTTCGACAACAACGCCTTAATGAAAAGGCGCACCTATCGAGACAAGCGTTACACTCGGCATCTGGGGTACGGCACCCAAATGAAAACAAAGAGGGCCGAAAGATATTTTCCAATTGGGCAGATGTGAGTCATTTCATCTTGCGATTCAAATGAGTTTGGTGTTTTGTGTGAACAGATGTCCGTGCCCCGCCTCCTTTATCAACATTAGCTGATTGGGTTTTAGCATGCAGCTTGCCGTGCCTCTGCCTCACAGGTACTAACGCACTAATCTGCCTCTGCACAGCTGTGCGGCCCGGTGGAGGAGGGCGGAGTGGAGAGCGCCGCTCCAATGGGGAAGGGCTGCCAGGGATGGAGAAAATGATGAGGAGGGAAGAAGAAAGGCAGCCACGGGGAGGGTGCGATGCTGAGAGGCCCGGAGACAGGATGCAGATGAGACGGAGAGACAATTGGAGGAAAACAGATGCCGACGGAGAGGAGAAAATATACAACGCTGAGGAAAACAAAGGAGAAAAGTGCCAAAAGTGAAACGAATTCACAGGTTACACACTACGTGGACAAAACATCTCCGTTGCAATACCAAGCTCGGCAAAAGAACAGATGGGATTTTTTTACCGTCTACTTTCACTTTATGGTCCGAAACAATATGGAACAGTTTAGTCCAGACACAATCGTGAGGGATGAATTTGAATAATGTTTGGCATATTTACTGTATTTGTTTGTTTCCCTTAATATGCGGTAACGAGCCTTATAACCTTGTACGTCTTATAACCCGGTGAGCCTTAAAAACAGGCGGCCCTTAAAACACGGTGTGCCTTATGACCCTGCGCTAACTTTGTAAAATGACGTATTTTATATCGCTGATCTGTATGCTGTATCTCGTTCATGTCTGAATTCACTCACCCAGGACATCTGACAATTTGATGGCTGAAAGTACAGTAAAGTTTTACGACATGAATCTATTCCGCGGTTGGCTTTGCAAGGCGAATTCACTCTATGACGGGAAATCCAAACCTATTTTAAATAGCTAATGCGTTTAGAACCCCAGGTAAAAACAATTGTACATACATATTAAAAATTGGTACCAAAATAGTACAGTAAGTGCTACATATATATATAATATACATGCATACAATCAGAAAACATCGTGAGTAAAATTTATAGAAAGGATTTATTTACCTTTGAGTGTGCTTGTTATGCCCATGTTCCCTAGTAAGGGTAGCCTAGGCTAGGCTAGCTCCGTATTTCATGATTATCTCCAGCTTCGTTTTCATATAAATCATCTTCTTACGTCTCTCTTTAACATCACTGGCAATCATGGGACCCATGGCAAACCCTTTCAACTTTGAATTAAGCAGTGAAATGCACTAGAAATACGCTTTTGTAACCACTCACGAAAGAACAAAGCCTTACCGTTCCGCCATTTTGAAACGAGTGAGGCCGAACAATAACAGACCAGCGTCATGTGACGGCAATGGAAAATAAGTGCAATTAGGCAAAAACGCCTGCAGATGGAGACAAAACAACACAAACACAGCCAACCCCCTAGGGTCATGACAGTTGGTTTTGTCGCAAAACCGGGAAAATACCATAAAGAGAGGATGAAAAACTCAGTATTCCATGTCACAACATGAAAAAAAACATAAGCCAGGGACCCTGTAACACGGGGGTCCACTGTACTTTAAAACCCAGTGCGCCTTATAACCTAATGCGCCTTATATCCCGGTGCAAAGCCAGTGGACCCTATAACTCATTCTACACCAAGACCTTACAGGAAGTTATTTCCCAAAAGTGTGACGTTTGTCGGTCACCTTGTGACCTCACGCGTTCTGCCCTAACAACGCCGAGTGCGTCACGTCCCGATTTTAATGCAGCTTCCTGCGCGTCTCCTTGCCGTCTCAAAATCCACTCTAGGCAATTGGCGCCACTGAACTGAACTGTTGGATGTTTTTGTGCGGCGTGTCAGTGAAGCCGCGCGTGTGTTTTTGTCCACGTGGGCGGCTGCCACATTGCGCCAAAGACCTCTGGCACGCTTGTTTACCCAGGCGGCGTGCCACAACAACGGG
This sequence comes from Hippichthys cyanospilos, assembly GCF_059441005.1. Lineage (NCBI taxonomy): Eukaryota > Metazoa > Chordata > Actinopteri > Syngnathiformes > Syngnathidae > Hippichthys > Hippichthys cyanospilos. The sequence continues at coordinate 2,945,353 of NC_142372.1, forward strand.
ACTCTTTCTGTCTGTGCACCTGTTTGCAGCCCTGACACCAGCAGCAGTCAGTGCACAAAGAGCACCTCTGCACCCACCAGGGGGGCCGGGGGGGTGGGGGGGGGGGGTGAATTGAGGCTTGGGGAGGGGCAATGGAGGTAGGTAAAAAAGGGTACTGCCATAGGAAAGACATGTAGGAATAAATGAGAGATTGTGGAGAGGTGATCACACAGATGGATTGATTTTCTTTTTCTGCTTTTATTTTTTTTAGTTAAATTGTTGAACCCCGTAGTTTGGAGAATACCCGTTTTGAGAAACACGCAATAAAAACCTTTGCTGCGTAATATTCAATTTTGTTGTGGATTACAAGCTTCAAAACTGTGAATTCTGTGGAAAATTGTGCGAAAAATGAACGGAAATTTCTCGCCCCTCTGAAAAATGTGCGTTTTCGCCAAGTGGTTCCTTTTATTGGTCCATACCAAAAAAAAAGTACTTAAGTAAAAAGTAACTGAATAAGTAATTGAACAACTTTATAACTTGTTACCCAGCAAAGAAACTATTCACCACATTAAGAAACTGCATCTTTTTTCAAGCCTGATTTTATTTTTACCGTGTATTCCAGAAAAGTCAGTTCCCTTTTGAACCCTGCAACTTTTAATGCGAAGTGGTTAAAAATTGATCATAACTGAAACCATTACTGAAAAGATTCAAGCCATAAACACATTTCCCCACTCGTGTCACATCTGAAATTAACTCATTCAATGCCAGGGACGTATTTTCACGTTTTTTAAGAGTCCAGACATTAAATCCTAGATACTTAAGTATAAAATTGAAACTTAAGAACATTAAGGACATGAATTTCCAGATACTTAAGTATTAAATTGATACTTAAGTATCTAATCTACTTAAGTAATAAATTGATACTTAAGTATTTGGGATTCAATGTCCAGACATCCTGGCATTGAATGTGTTAACTTGTGCAGTATTTTGTCCAATCCTTTGATTTTTACCTCGAGTGCATTTCACATCAAAGTGGAAACATTGAAAGAAGACACTAGGGAGCTGAAATTTCACCCAAACGGAGGCAACATGTCACAGTTCAACATGGCGCGACCACTTAGTTATCACGCTACCTGGAGCGCGCCATCCCTTCGCCAAAATACGACAGGAATGAATTTCTGTATGCGAGGACGCCGTTAAGTATTTAGTGAGACAGACGTGGCCGTTTAAAAACAAAAGATTTGAAGGGTGTGTGTTCTGGTGACGTCTAATATGAAACCCGGGCCGCCTTGCGTCACTCTTCTCCACCCCGGGAGCCGATGGGGCGCACTCAGCTTGCGAGCTCATTAAAAAGCGGCCATTATTCCCACATTTGCACGCATCACATGCAAAACTAATTTACTTGTAAGAAATTAAAAGTTCATTTTAATTGAGCTCGCACCGCAGTATGCAAATCAGGAGTACATAATGTACATTGACGCAGAGCCGGCGACGCACTCGTATGGACGACACACTGGAAACGGGCTTAACCCCTTCCGCGCCGTGTTTGTAAACAAAGTAATGTGCAGTTCTAATTGTGGATTCATTTGAGTGTGTTTCTTTTAAAAGTAGACGGATGCGGTTGATACGTATCGTACATACTGTATATTCCCAAGGTAGAGGTCAGGGGTCATGGACAAAGACTGGGCCGGAACTTTAAATAAGATGGAATGGAGTGTGTTTTTGTCTCTCGGGAGCGTGTCACCCCGAGCCTCAGACTGTGCGCTGACCTCTGTGACCCTGAGCCGCCATACAGCCAATACCATGTCAATATGTTGGAAGTCTACTGGAGAGTCCCATTGGTGGTGGTGGTGGTGGTGGTGAGGGGGGGGGGGGGGGGGGGGGGGGGGGGGGGGGGGGGGGGGGGTTGTAAACCTTTAGATACAGCGTCATGTTAAATGATTGTTTATATATATATATATATATATATATACATATATATATATATATATATATATATATATATATATATATATATATATATATATATATATATATATATATATATATGTGTGTGTGTTTGTGTGTGTTCTTGGTTGACCTGTATGGTGGGTTTTACTGTCTTTGTGGGGACCTATTGCAGTTGTGAGCCCGTTTTTTTTTTTTTGGACCCCACAAGTTCTGACCACTTTTTGAGGGTCAAGACTTGCTTTTCGAAGGTAAATGATGAAGTCTGTTAAAAGTAAATAAAAAATACATTGAAAAAAGTCACTTTTAGGTGAAAATAAACCGAGATTCATCGGATCAAATGAAAAATAACATTTTAAATCTCTTGACAGTACGAACACACACACACATGCTGTCAGGACATTTAAAATGTTATTTTATAATTGATGTCCATACATTTCGAGAGAAAAAGAAAAGAGTGTGAGAGTGTTCCCTTGATTTTGCTAGATTCTGGGGACCAAATTACTGTCTCAGTGGGACTTCTTGGACTTGTGGGGACCATTTTGGCGGACATCACATGATCAGAGCTCTATTTGAGGGTCAAGACCCTCTTTTAGAGTAGAGGTTTGATTTGGATTTTGGTTGAGTTTAGAGTAAGGATAGGATTGAATAACTCAAAGTGAATCGTTAAGGTTAGGGGCTAGGAAATGTGTCAATCCGCTGCCCTCCGCGTGTGCATGTTCGAATGCTAATTCAGGGTTTGGAGGAGGGATTTTTTTTTAATATCCAGAAATTTTCACAAATTGGAGGTGGACGCGCAAGAACGCATTTTTACACTTTTCTTTGCTTTCGCACTGATCCCAAAGTTCCTCTGGCGCCAGTCCGAATACAATCATTTCAAAGTTGATGGCCCGCAGCTTCAAGCGGCATCAGCATTTTGCGTCGCGATGGATCAGCCGCACAGAAGCTTCCGCTTGTATTGTCCCATTCCAAGCTGAGTCAGCGCGGACCGCGACGCGCGCGTTCACCCGGCGATGACAGGTGATCTTGGCACCGGCGCGGCCCGGCTGCTCGGCAAAGACGATAGCGCTATAGAGCGGAATGAGAGGAGGGCGCGCAGTTAGCTGGCGTGCGCGGGCCCTTAATGAGCAAAGTGTTGATTTGGCGCAGATCCTAATAGGATCAAAGCTGTCATTTGGCTCCCCCAATGGCTGACAGGAGGCCAGGCCTGGCACGCCACCAAGAAGGAAGGCAAAAACCACGCGCGCTCATAAGCTACGTCGCTACACATCGTGGAGGCCTTTTTTTTTTTTTTTTTTTTTTAAGCTAATGCATCTGCCTTTCACTCTCAGTCCATTTAAAGACGTACAAACATGCAAATCATCTAATGAAGCCCGAGCTCATTACGGAGCCGCGTGACAGGAAGAAGATCGAGTCCTGATGGATGATCGCTAATGTTTGCGTGCGCAGTCAGGATGTGGGAAAAAGCCTCAAGGCCAAAATGACTAACAAAGTAAAAATCACAGACAGTGAGGGCGATAGGAGCAATGAATGTCGATGATATTGTAATGCTCTAAGGAGCCTCGAAGTTGACTGGGGCTCATTGAGAGAAATGATTTATTGCGCAGGAGTAAGTGGGGTTTATTTTGGCTTGGGAGCGCCGCGTGCCCCCAGGGCTGATGATGGATGCGCGCACACACACACGCGCACACACACACGCACACACTTGTGTTGTCGTTTAGACAAGCATATGTATACAAGACATTTCCAACGACTCAAAGGCCAATGTTGCCACGCTGCAAAAATGGGTCCAAATATAATCCAAATTGCAAGTTCTACTGTATGACCCGGGTCTATTCATTGAAAATAATAGACACGCCATTGTTGTATGAATTTCTTCTCAACAGGACAGAAAAGAAAAGGAGTCCAAAAGAAAACAAGAAAAAAGATTTATAGTCTGTATGACTAAATTGATTGCAATCAATCTGAAACTCCTAATATATATATATATATATATATATATATATATATATATATATATACTGTACATATTTATTTTAGTGCACCTTAATCAGGTGCTCCTTTTATATGGATCAATATTGAGATTGGGATTCGTAGATGGGGAATAAATAAGCTTTACCTCTTTCTTTTGTGTGTTTACAGTTGAACAAGGTTGCTCATATTGACATTGACTTATGATGCTATTGAGAGTTATTATTTGAGTTATTATTGTTATTACTTTGAGTATTACGATATTGTGATTGAAAAAGTTTGAAATATGTCATTAATTGAGGGTGCGCCTTATAATTCGGTGCGCCTTATATATGGAAAAAGTTTGAAAATATGTCATTAATTGAGGGTGGGTCTCAAAATCCGGTGCGCCTTATAGTGTGGAAAATACGGTACCATAATTCACCAAATAGGACAAACTCTTAATTTTAGGGGGAAATTCTGGTATTTTTCTATTATATATATATATATATATATATATATATATATATATATATATATATATATATATATATATATATATACACACACACATGAATAGACTGGTTCTAAGGAAAATAATGAGAGAAAGTAATCACACAGGGGGTAAATTGTTCCGCAACAAAACAACCAACCCTCCTTTGCCTGATGAAATGAAAATGCAAATGTTTTTCTTCCTTTGTTTTTGAGCATAAGTTGTCTCATCCTCTTCATCCTGCGTGCCACCTCCACTTTTGCGCCTTCCACCCGAACCCCCCCCACACACCCCCCGCCTCCTCCATCCCTTTGTCTCAAAATTAGTGAAGCAGAGTGCTCGGGCGGCTAATTACGTATTCAAATGAAAGAGGCTTGTTAATGTTGCACTGGGGAGAGGCAAGATGATTGGGAGAGGGTGATGGAATTGAAATGAGTGCCGGGGTGTCGCTCGGGCGGCGGCGGCTGCAGCGGTGGTGGAAGAGGCGGCGGTGCATCTGGAACCAGCCGAGCGCATCCTGGCAGATGTCACCTCCCGGGGGGTGATTGGAAGACGGGGTGGGTAAGGGAGAGGGAGCGTGTGGGTGTCTGCTTGGGGGGTGGATGGGGCGAGGTAAGAGGGAGGTGTGAAGCGGGGGTGAGGAGAGGGGGAGCGCGGTCAGACGGGGGATGCACACGTCGCAATGACAGGATGGGGAAGGCGGGGGGGGGGGGGGGGGGGGATGCGAGGGAGGGGTGTTGGGAGGGGGGCATATGGCTTTGTTTCAACAGAGGACACACAAAGGAGAGAAATTGGATGGTTAATTTAGCACAGCGGAGACGGAGGGGGAAAAAAATGAGCTAACGAGCATGTTGTTTTTGTCCCTTTGTGTAGCTGGGCCACATCGTGACCGCTTGCACAATCTGATGAGTTGTTCAAAAAATAATACCCATTTCACTTTTGACTGGCACGGACAGGCGGGGATTTCTTTAACCGTCGACTCGAAAAGCGGGCGGAAAAACGGCGGCCAAAACAGCAATATTCACAACATGTACACAGTGATATTTTTTTTCGGGTTAAAAAAGTAGTAGGACAAGAATTTTGATCATAGGTTTTCTGCACATTGTTTTCTTTTTAGAATATATTAAAAAAAAAGCACAAAGAAATGAAAATCTGTGAGAAAATCCAATGGGTCCTATATTCTATTGGCCCATCTTGAGAAACAGAAACATCATTGAAAGCTAGCGCGGCTGAAAGCTAGCGCAGCAGCATTAGCTTAGCCTTCTTTCAATAATAAAGTCATGCCTTTATAAACCTTTCTCAAATCACGACTATCGGCAATTTCGGACTGTAAACTGCTACTTTTTCTTACTCTTTGAACTCTGTGGCTTATAGTCCAGTGTGGTATATCTGCATTTTTTTTGTTTTGCTTTTTTTACAAGGCACCTGGTGGAAATCTTTTGATAAACAAAGCAAAACAGAAGATACCAATGAAATATTGATTTTGAATTTGAACTGCTATCTCACTCCCCACAAGTAAATCCAAGCAGGTATGTTACTATTGTGTCGGTGCAGTATTCTAACAAACCCAGTGTCTCTGTGTTTTGTTGAAAAAAAGTTGCTTTTATTTCTAAACACGCATGTACGTTCCGCTGTAAAAAATCTCCATGTACCATCTTTCTTCAAATCATTCATGACCAGGTAGCACCGTAGCATGAAAAAGGTGAAGGACAGAGGGGAAAGTCTAGTGCTGAATGATGTACAGGGAGAGATGAGGCGAGGTGTTCATACAGTTCCAACTTACCATCTGCTCTCTGTGTCCTTCATCTGACATACTTCTCACCCATACGGGCGCTCGCACATGCTCGCAAACGCACTCGACCTGTATCCAGCACACGCACACACACACACACACACACACACACTTAGCTCCAGTCTGATCCTGTATTCATAAGGGCTGTCCTGCCAGCTCGCTACCCTGAGGCCTCTTGCCCTGTGGCCTGCAGCCATCATTAGGGAGAGTCTGTACGCTCATTATTGATCCTCTGCCTGATAATGCGATGTATGCTCCGTCTCCAGGGTGCACTGCTGAGACTGGTGGCCCGTACCTGTCCAGCTGCAAGGATTTTCTGTCAGACTCGTCACTACACATCTGCACACGTCCACCATACCTACCTATCTATCTATCTATCTATCTATCTATCTATCTATCTATCTATCTATCTATCTATCTATCTATCTATCTATCTATCTATCTATCTATCTATCTATCTATCTATCTATCTAATCTTTTTACTCAGTGAGCTAGCTAGCATCCATTAATTGAACTAGCTAGCTAGCATTTATCTATCTATCTATCTATCTATCTATCTATCTATCTATCTATCTATCTATCTATCTATCTATCTATCTATCCATCCATCCATCCATCCATCCATCCATCCATCCATCCATCCATCCATCCATCCATCCATCCATCCATCTCACAAGCTACATATAGCATATATATATATATATATATATATATAGCTATTATCGGTCCATTCATGCATCCATCTATCTACTGAGCTAGCTAGCTATCGTCTAAGTAGCTAGCTACCTAGCTAGCTATTTAGCTTCCTAGCTTATTTCACATGTTTAACTGGCATGCTATCCATCTTTCCATACATATATCTATCTATTCATCTATCATTCCATGCATCCGTTTATTGTGCTAGCTACCCATCAATCTATCTAGCTAAATAATTAGCCAATCATCTAGAGTTCCAGGCGCGTATCGAGCTTATTTAGTATCGATAGAGCTAGCTAGCATCTAGCAAGCTAGCCTTCCAGCTTATTTCACATCTATTTAGCTACCTCGCTATACAGCTATCCATACATCTAGCTGGCAATCATCAATCCAATCATCCCTCTCGCTATCGAGCTAGCTAGATATCATCAATCTATCTTTAGAGACAATTATCTATCTATCTATCTATCTATCTATCTATCTATCTATCTATCTATCTATCTATCTATCTATCTATCTATCTATCTATCTATCTATCTATCTATCTATCTATCTATCTTCTACTTTACCTCCATCTCCTCCCTTTTTGTCTTGACGGAGATGCATGGTGTTTCTAATTTGGCATGCAGACATTAATTCCAGCACAGCTGCTGCCTCCTCCTCCTCCTCCCTCCATCCTCTGCCTGCCCGCCCGCCCCCAGCACCCCCACCCATCCCCACATCTCCGACTCCCTCCCTCACTCCCTAAAGGCTTCTCTCTAATGTGCAGCTTCAGAGAGGCGCGGCAAATTAACACCATTTGTTCTGCGGAGCATGCCTTCTTCTCAACACTACAAGCATATCTTATGAGGTTTGTCTCAATGTGAGGGGATGACTGGGAGGAGATGTATGCAACATTTTTGACCCCCCCCCCCCACCCCCCCATTTTAATCCACAATCCAAAAAACTACAATATGTGTTTGTTTTATTTTTACACCAGAGATAGGAACCCTTGTTCCTCTTTTATCTCTTCACAATTGTGCCTTGAGGAACAACGTTTTTGCCTCTGCTCACCAACTGCTGAGATCTATTTTCTGCTGTGTTAAAACTAATGCGCGGGCACACAAGCGAGCCATGTTTTATTCAAATGTTCTATTTAGACTTAAATCGGAGGGAATGACAAGTAAATATTGTTTTGTCTATAAGCAAAGACGGATTTGGTTATAGCAATGTGGAATGTGACAAACTGCCCGTCACGTATGTGTACTCAGGAATAACTAACGGAGTATACAGCAGTTACTACTAAAAGAAAAAGTGTTTCTCCTCATTGAGATAGCAGATCATGGATGAAAGGTCTGCACTTCAGTCTTGGTTCCATGAAGAGAAACGCATAAACAATATTGTAAATGACGGATTTTTTTTCAATGATATATCACCTGTGAAATATTTTTTCAATCAACTCCCGCCTAACTAGCGCCGCACATAAGTTGTGCCATGTTCCAATTCATTTGCTCTCAACTTGAAAGGAATCATGTACTGTTCCCGCACCCTATGTCCAACATACAGAAGTGGGAATTAAATTGAAGTCGCATCAAAATGCATTTAAAAAAAAAAAAGAAACGCTGTTCAAATAGACCTCCTTCCTTTGATTCAACCCTTTTTGGTTTATTTACCTTCCTCCTTGCCTGTGTGATAACAACATTATTAACTGGCCTAGTTGACCCGCGCTCCCGATAAGCTCCGCCCGCTTTTCTTTCCCCGCTGCTAGGGTTACTATCTTGTGGCGCAGCAGTGGCCGTAAACATTGAGTGATTGCAATAAAGTCGACCTGGACAGAGACGCTAGCTGCAGATTGGCCGCAGGCCGGTAACCTTTAATACTCAAAAAGCCATTTTTGCCACTAAAGTGAGGGTAACGCTACATTTTAAAAATAATAATTGTAATAATCAAGTCATTCTTTATTTATTCAATTCAAGACAAATTTAAATGATCTACCTGAAGCCAGACAAAAATAACACCCAAAGTCCAGGCCATGGGGTTATTATTTATATAAAATATATATATATGTTTGTATTGTATTGTAATTTTTTTAAAAACATCTAATTGTTCAGCTGGTCAAAAATATTTTTAGTTTGAATAAGGATTGACATTTTTTGTTTTATTTCATGCACTTTTAATGTTTTTTCAGTCTCAGACTAATCTGTAACTCGTATAAATCACATTAAAAAGTATAGGTAACAATTGGAGATGGAAGATATTTTTTCTCAACTGCCTGGTTACAGCAACATCCTAACACAGACGGAACACGGCCTCATTGTTAGAATATTGCACCAACACAACAGTTACGTGCCTGTTCAAGTTTACTTGCGGATCGTGCGTGTGGTTGTTAGAGTACAGCACCAACACAACAATAACAAGCTTGTTTGTGTTTACTCGTGAAGAGTGCCCCCTAGTAAAATAGTATAGTATAGTAAAATAGTATTAAAAAAAATCTGTAACTCGTATAAATCACATTAAAAAGTATAGGTAACAATTGGAGATGGAAGATTTTTTTTTAAACATTTGTTTGGAATCAAGAATTTTTTTTCTCAACTGCCTGGTTACAGCAACATCATAACACAGACGGTCGCATTGTTAGAATATTGCACCAACACAACAGTTACGTGCCTGTTCAAGTTTACTTGCGGATCGTGCGTGTTTGTTAGAGTACAGCACCAACACAACAATAACAAGCTTGTTTGTGTTTACTCGTGAAGAGCGCCCCCTAGTAAAATAGTATAGTATAGTAAAATAGTATTAAAAAAAATCTGTAACTCGAATAAATCACATTAAAAAGTATAGGTAACAATTGGAGATGGAAGATTTTTTTTTTAAACATTTGTTTAGAATCAAAGCATTTTTTTTCTCAACTGCCTGGTTACAGCAACATCATAACACAGACGGCCGCATTGTTAGAATATTGCACCAACACAACAGTTACGTGCCTGTTCAAGTTTACTTGCGGATCGTGCGTGCGGTTGTTAGAGTACAGCACCAACACAACAATAACAAGCTTGTTTGTGTTTACTCGTGAAGAGCGCCCCCTAGTAAAATAGTATAGTATAGTAAAATAGTATTAAAAAAAATCTGTAACTCGAATAAATCACATTAAAAAGTATAGGTAACAATTGGAGATGGAAGATTTTTTTTTAAACATTTGTTTGGAATCAAGAATTTTTTTTCTCAACTGCCTGGTTACAGCAACATCATAACACAGACGGTCGCATTGTTAGAATATTGCACCAACACAACAGTTACGTGCCTGTTCAAGTTTACTTGCGGATCGTGCGTGTTTGTTAGAGTACAGCACCAACACAACAATAACAAGCTTGTTTGTGTTTACTCGTGAAGAGTGCCCCCTAGTAAAATAGTATAGCATAGTAAAATAGTATTAAAAAAAATTGCAGAAGACCTGCACTGGACTATTAGCCGCATGATTCATCGCATGAGAAAAAGTAGAGGCTTACAGTGCAAAACTTACGGTAAACGTCAAGTATCGAAATGCATAAGAAGGAAATAAATGCTAATTAAAAAAGCAAAAACGCAGGACGGCCAAATATACTATTTAGGAAATGTAATATTGAAGAATGATATCAGAAGTTAATTAGCAAGTGATGAAAGCATTTTGATTAGCGTGAGTGGAAATAGCGCCTAGCGCGGGCCAGAGAGTCGTCAGCTGTGCCTCAGCTGGTAGAGCGCTATTTACCACAGGTGCATGCTGGGACACCGAAGGGGCGTTTTTCAGTCTTTTTTTTTTTTTTTTTTTTCCCAAAAAGTGAAAAAGGAAACACCGTCGAGTGTGTAAATGAGACGAGCATACAATAGGTGGATCCATTTGACGAATGAGCATCTGCTTGAAGGAAGAAAAGCCAAAGAAAAAAAAAGGCGGCAGGAGAAGGGAACGGGGAGCGAAGGGATGAAGTGTCGGCGCGCTTGGAAAGCTGCCTCCACATCTGCTCGTCCATGATGTCTGCGCCAGCCGTCAGCTGTCATTTTGGACGCCAGTCAAGTGGAGCAGAGGTAGCGCCTGGCTCCGTGCCTCCGCGTGTACCCGCAAAGCTCATTTGTTTTTACGATACACTGGAAATGTCCTGCGTTTCCGGGCCCTCGGGTTTTGACCTTTGACCCCGCCACCGGTCGGGTCTGTGTCGACAACGCGCGTCCGTATCAAACTCAATGACACGAGGGCACGTAACGCTTCGCGAAAGAGTGGCTGGAACACAGTTTGGCGATGAGTTTCTTCGTGTTCCAGTTCCTTTGCTCTCAATTTGAAAAGGGGAAAAAAAAAAAAAAAAAAAAAAAACATAAACTAACCCCGTTATGGCGTTTAACCCCGTTATGGCGTTTTCATCCAAAACTTCACAAAATAAAGGAATAAATGCGTCGCCATGGAGTCGCTACAACACAGTTTAGCAACAATTTGTTCAATGTTCCAGCTGCTTTGCTCTTAATTTGAAAAGAGAAATAACAGCGGGGTCACGATTACAATTTGACAATCTTTGTAAAAGAGTCGCTATAACACAGTTTAGCAATAAGATGCTTCATGTTCCAGTTCCTTTGCTTTCAATTTGAAAAGGGAAAAACGATAATTTTCATTCAAAACTTAACAAAATAAAAGAATAAATGTGTCGCCATGGAGTCGCTACAACACAGTTTAGCAACAATTTGTTCAATGTTCCAGCTGCGTTGCTCTTAATTTGAAAAGAGAAATAAAAATCCCCTCACAGCAGGGTCACGATTACAATTTGCCAATCTTCGCAAAACAGTCCCTATAACACAGTTTAGCAATGAGTTGCTTCGTGTTCCAGTTCCTTTGCTCTCAATTTGAAAAGGGAAAAACAATAATAATCCCCTTATGGCATTTTCAACCAAAACTTCACAAAATAAAGGAATAAATGTGTCGCGATGGAGTCGCTACAACACAGTTTAGCAACAATTTGTTCAATGTTCCAGCTGCTTTGCTCTTAATTTGAAAAGAGAAAAAATCATCCCCTCACAGCGGGGTCACGATTACAATTTGACAAACTTTGTAAAAGAGTCGCTATAACACAGTTTAGCAATAAGCTGCTTCATGTTCCAGTTCCTTTGCTCTCAATTTGAAAAGGGAAAAACAATAATAATCCCCTTATGGCGTTTTCATCCAAAACTTAACAAAATAAAGGAATAAATGTGTCGCAGTGGAATTGCTACAATATAGTTTAGCGATAATTTGTTGTATTTGTTCCAGCTGCTTTGCTCTTAATTTGAAAAGAGAAAAAATCATCCCCTCACAGCGGCGTCACGATTACAATTTGACAATCTTTGTAAAAGAGTCGCTATAACACAGTTTAGCAATAAGCTGCTTCATGTTCCAGTTCCTTTCCTCTCAATTTGAAAAGGGAAAAACAATAATAATCCCCTTATGGCGTTTTCATCCAAAACTTAACAAAATAAAGGAAAAAGTGCGTCGCAATGGAGTCGCTACAACACTGTTTAGCAATAATTTGTTCAATGTTCCAGCTCCTTTGCTCTTAATTGGAAAAGAGAAAAATAATCCCCTCACAGCGGGGTCACGATTACAATTTGGCAATATATTGCTTTACGATCCAATTGGTCTACTCTTCATTTGAAAAGGTAAAAAAAAAAAAAAAACTTTCCCCGTCATGCTATTTTCATATAAAACTTAACAAATGAAAGCACACACTATACATTTTGCAATGGAGTCCCCATAACACAATTTATCTATGTTCAAGCTGCATTGTATGATTTTTTTCCTTCTGTGGCCCTCGGAAGAAAAGGTTTGGACACCCCTGCGCCAAAGCTATCTTGAACATCAGAACATCTAAAATGGACTTTCATTTTCTCTCATCTAAAAGCTCCCTTCCATTGTAAAACAAAAACAAAAACAAAAAACATGCCACTCGCAACCCATCAAGATGCATTACCGGAGGACAATTAACCCAAAGAAAGAATTTAAGTGTCCCATCGCATCCGGCGGGGTTGTAAATAACAGTATTGTATTTAAGCGCCGCCATTAGAGGCTTCGCCGACAAACATCAGCCATTGGCCATCACAACTCTGCCAAATGAAAACGAGAGAACTCAAAACAACCGTGAAAGAAATAAAGACGGGCGGGGAGGATCAAAGCCCGTTCAAGTATCAACCGATATCAAACGTGGCTCGTGTCTATTGATCATCCGGGCGTGAGCGAGAACCCGACGGGACGTGACACCGGACGTCTTTTTATGCGTTGGGCTGCCGGGCGTCGAAAATAAATAAATAGATAAATAAATAAATAAATAAAAGAGCGAGCGGGTTCTGGTCTGCGCGGCGCGGCGCGGTGCTGCGCTGCTCCGTGGTGCCTGGTTGCCTATGAATATTCCATGAGGCGGTGAGTGGGGAAGTGTGCTGCCTGGAACATCTGGTCCGGTCCGCAGGGACCCTCGTGGCGAGAAAGCTGCAACTTCAGGAGGAAAGAAAGGAAAAAGGGAGGGGAGAAAAATGCCAATAAAATGGGGGTGTGTGGGTGGGGGGGCAGCAATCAGCAAGCCTGCATCATATGCTTGATTTGTTTGGCTAATTTGATTTTAAGAGCGGGATTGGTCGCTGGAACAAAACAGACGAAATGAATGAAGTGAAATAGCTGGCGGGGTTCGCTTTCCAATCCCGCAGCCCCCCGATCGTTTTTGCTACGGGTTCTGACGAAAGGGTCATGGTTTTGTCCAAAAATTGAACCTTGACTTTAGCATTCTTTCGATTTAATTCGTTTTGAAACAGGGGTGTCCAAACTATGGCACGTGGGCCAATCCTGGCCCGCTTTTCACTTTTGAGTGGCCTGCGGCGTATGTTAAAATTTTATGCTAATAAAATACAGTGGGCCCCCGGTTTACGAACACCCTCTTTTACGAACATTTCGACTTTTTTGTCCCCCGCTTACGCACAAACCTTCCGTCTTACGAACAATCCGACATGCCGGCCATTGTATTCGTACATTTATTTTCGCTTTGCTGCGTCAACTAGAAGTTGACGCTCATCACGGCGACGTTGAACGCTATTGCTCTACTGTACTGTACTGTCAATTTCGGATGATAAGGCACACCAGTATGCAAGCCGCTGAGCAAATATTGAGCAGAATAAATAAATAATTCAAATAATTTGTCACGGATAACCCAACCTGGATTATAAAAAGCAGGTCGTAACATCACATATTTGCTAAGAAATATTTCACTTTTTCTTCGGTTAACTGACTGATCCTCATATTTATATTTTGCCATAGAAAAGAGAAAATTTTCATGCACACCCCCACACGAATTTAAAATATAATTATTATCTAAAAATTGTATGTATACATAAACCTGTATCCTTTTTAACATGAACAGAAAAAAAGTAACATAAACTTTCAACAACTGTTACTCTTTTTTACAGTGTTTATACGGGTTACAGCTTAGTCTAAAACCGAAAAGTAACTGGAAAAAAAAATCTTATTTTATTGCAAATGTCATGTGAAGGTCACATGACAATTACAAAGCCTTTTCATTCACCCCTTATACTTTGAAAACTCTTTTTGAACTCGGTCTTTGAGTCACATCTGGCTAGTAAAAAAATGCCGCACTGGACTAAAAGCCGCAGGGTTCAAATCATGAAAAGATGCGGCTTATAGTCTGAAATTTACAGTATTTGTAGGGGTTGTCTAAAAATTGCCAAAATGCACATTTTAACACGTGCAGTATTTTCACCATTTTTTTGGCCACCATTCTCTATTTTAGCCAAGAAATGACACACTTCCTGGTCATGTGATAACTAAGTGGTCATACCAGGATGAACTTTGACATCTTGTCATCATCTGGGTGAAATTTCAGCTCTCTAGTGTCTTCTTTCAATGGCTCCCCCTCTGTTTTAGCTATAAATGACTAGATGTTCCCATCAATTTGCTCTTAATTTAAAAATAAATATATAGCGGCCCTGTCATGGCATTAACATTTTTTGCGAGTAATTTTTCGGCAGATGTTCCCCTGAAACGACCGCATTTGTTTGCACACTCGTACATTTGCATTGAAATCGCCGCAGTTCATTATGGAGATGTTTTGCAGCGAAGAGGCGCTTCTCTACCACTTTTTTTTTTTTCGGTCCATCCATGTATAACCACAATGTTCGCGACAATGCGAAAGGATTTATTCAATGGGAGTCAAAAGAAATCAAAGCGAATGGTTGGCGATGAGAAGATGCGGGGATTGTGGAGAGACGAGGTTGTGAAGGTGGTGGTGGGGGGGGGGGGGGTCACGAGTCGAAAGGCTGAATGCAAAGTAAGTGCACAATTGACTGTGGCCTTGTCACGGGCGCGTTGAAGCCATGGCCCTAATGACAACCGCCCCACAGTAGCTTTCACCCGTGGCTTCCGAGTGAATAGTGACAGGATTGCTTTCCTAATGCATACGCTGAGTCCATTAACGCAATTATGTCCGTTTGGCAAATTCTTAAGCACTGTTTGCTTGTGTCATCATTCGACAAGAAAAGGCCTTCCAAGTCGAACGCATTCACTGTGTTGAAAACGGGATCGTATGTGCTTTAGATTATCCGATTTGCATTGTTTGGGGGGGATTGCATTGACCTTGAACAGTGGAGATTTTTTTGAGAAAGAATGGCTATATATATATATATATATATATATATATATATATATATATATATATATATATATATATATATACTTACAGAATATGAATATATCTATAAAATTTGCACGAAACGTCTGTACAAGTTCCTATTCAAATTAAATTTGCAACATATACTTTCAAAACTCTTTTTGAACTCAGCCATTGAGTCTCATCTTTTCAGTTCTACTTAATAGTTGTTCCATGAACTCATCAGATTTACACATTTTCTTTACCGGTGGACTGCCCCCTGGTGGCGAGTACTACTGGTATCAGTTTCAGGGCTCAAGTCATTAGAAAAAAAAAAGGTGGTTTATAGTACAAAATTTAAAGGTGAGTATGTGTGTGTGTGTATATATATATATATATATATATATATATATATATATATATATATATATATATATATATATATATATATGTAGATTTACACATTTTCTTTACCGGTGGACTGCCCCCTGGTGGCGAGTACTACTGGTATAAGTCTCAGGGCTCAAGTCATTAGAAAAAAAAAAGGTGATTTATAGTACAAAATTTAAAGGTGTATATATATATATATATATATATATATATATATATATATATATATACATACACACACATTTTTTCAAGATTTTTTCGACATTAAGCTTTACCTCTATCCTGTATTGGTCCTTATAAGTATAATTAAATCCAAAGATCACTGAATGTACAGTATTTCTGTCAGAACTTCGTTTATTAAATTGGGGGAATGTTTTGAGAAAAACAGGTGGCGAAAGATGGTGTTATATGAATAGCATAATTACATTTCTGTCAGTGAAACATCTCAAGGCTTAGATCTTTAGAAAGTCTTTGACATTTGTGTTTAAAAACAAAAATGCCAGCACTATTTGCAATATTTTTTTTTCCTCTGCTGCGATGTTGGTTATAAAAACCTTGTACAGAACATCGCTGCACTGAATGTACTGAATCTTACAAAAGAAAATATGGCAGGAGAAAATTAATTAATCCGTCTGACTACTGCAGGTTTTAATGGAAGTAAATTATGTTTATGTGTGATGTTTGTAAACTCGGACCTGCCAATTAAGATATTTAATTAATTTGAATTACAACTATTTACCAATTTTTTCCCACTCAAGTATATTTACTAGGCAAAGCAAGAGTTTAAATGGCATACTTTTCAATATCATATTTTGAATTACAAATCTTACCTTTTGTGGTTATTCTTGCTCGTGTAAACATATCATGTTGATCGCATTATTTATTTATTTTTTACACAAATTAAAATATAATAATTCACGGATGTATTGTATTGCCTCTGACTGCCCTGAATTTGTCTAACAAAAATATTCTGATTGTTCCCTAACTGTCTCTGTTATTATCGTTAGCAATGGCTGCAGTCGCAGCTGGGTGCTTCGCATTGATGCGGTAAGCTAAACTTGAGCTTCTTCAAAAGTAAGCTGGCTTTTTCTTACAAATAATGCATCTCGCTAAGTTAAAGTTACCATTCATCGACCCGACAACTCTCGCATGCTCTTCCGTTTTCACGTCTTCCTTCTGCCCCCCCCCCCACCCAAACAGGGGCCCAACAGGTAATCTCAAACACAATGACATCCAATCAGCATCTACTTCAGTGTGTGATTGGCCTTTGTTTCCCAACCCCCAACGACTCAAGAACAAGAAGTACAATGTATGAAAATTGATGTAATCATCAGTGAGAAAGCATCAAGTTAAAGATGAAAAAAAATTGATTAACGTGGTTAAAAAAAAAAAAAACAACACTATGAATGGAAGTAATTAATCTCAAACTGGTATTTTCCCTGATGTATGTGTGTTTGTGTATATATATATATATATATATATATATATATATATATATATACACATATATAATTTAGAAAAAAAAAATACATATATAATAAAAATATAAATATAAAAAATATATATATATTATACATACATATATATATATATATATATATATATATATATATATATATATATATATATATATATATATATATATGTTCTGAACCGTACGTTATTTGACGGGAGTTCGACATGTAATTTTTGCGTAAGAGACACAGAGCGTGCGTCCCCGCGTCCCTATAATCAGCCCATATCATAAGTGCGTTGCGGCAGCTGGAGCCCGATGCTTGCAGCGTCGGTGGATGAGGGTCAGGTTGTCCTGTCCTGGATGCTGGATCATGGAGATCCTTTCATTAGGCGGGAGCAGGTCTGTGATGATTGGCCTTCACCGCTGCGCACCTGAGCACAACTCAGCGGTTGTCCTCGCTCCCATCAACGCCGTTTTAACTGGCGGGTCTGCTTTTCGCGGGGAGTCGGAACTGTTAGGGCACTGCACTAGCTTTGTGAAATGACTTATTTCATATCGCTGATCTGCATAATGTATCTCGTTCATGTCTGAATTCACTCACTCACATCTGACAATTTGATGGCTGAAAGTAGAGCAAAGTTTTACGACATGAATCCGTTCCGCGCTTGGGGTCGTAAGGCGAATCCAAACCTATGTTAAATAGCTTATGCGTTTAGAACACCAGGTAAAAACATCAAAATTGTACATACATATTAAAAATTGGTACCAAAATGGTATAGAAAATGCTACGTATATATAATGTATATGTATACAATCAGAAAACATCATAAACAAAAAACATAGAAAGGATTTATTTATCTTTGAGTGCCGCTTTTTTTGCCCATATTGCCAAGTAAAAGTAGCGTACTTTGTATTTCTTGATTATCTCCAGCATAATTTCCATAAAAATCATTTTTTTACTTCCCTCTTTAACATCATTAGCAATCTTGGGACACATGCCTCATCCTTTCAACTTTGAATTAAGCAGTAAAATGCACTATAAATACTGTTTTGTAACCACTCGCAATCCAACAAAGCCTTACAGTTCCGCCATTTTGAAACGAGTGAGGCCGACCAATAGCAGACCACCATCTCCGTGAGGAGACGCCGACCAATAGCAGAATTGCAGTGACGGGTGAAAATAAGAGTAGTTACCTAAAAACGCCTGCAGATGGAAACGAAAATTACAGCCAATCCCCTAGGGTCATGACAGTTGCAAATCCGGGATGATGTCATAAAAAAGGAACGAAAAAACGTAAGTCAGAGACGTTGTAACACGGGGGTCCACCGCATTATTCAGAATGCCATCTGTCGACTAGCAGGGCAGCATAACTCAATATGAACCGGGCAATATGAACTGATTTATTTGAATTTTGGGGCAATAGCTTTTCTACGAATTTTAGCTGATACGCGATTGCGTCAGGCAAAATCTGACCAACGGACCACGCGGTTTTCACGTTTGCACCCTTGCCATCGCGATCCAGCCAAGCGAGCTCGGTGTTGCTACGAAACAAGAGCTGACCATGACAGTCACGTGCGTCTTCCTCGATTCAAACCAAAAGCAATTACACTTCTTTCAACGCCGCCATCGCTCTGACACGCATGCAAAGAATCGCCAGAGGCGGCGTGACCCTTTCGGGAAGTACAAATGAACGCCATCATGACACTCAAGCGGGAGCCTTGCTCTATTCAAGATATAACACAGATGTCATCTGTGTGCAATGAGTTTTTGCTTTTATGTATTTGCGGAAAGAAATGGCAACAATATTTACCGCAATAGCTGCTGCGAGTCAATTTATTTGGGTTAAGCCTTGAGAAATTTTAACGGGGTTTCTGTAGGTGAGAGCAAACCACGTTTAATGTTTTCTTTTTAATGTTGCGGCGGGGAATCCAGATGTTTCTTTTCAAATTAAGAGCAAATTAATTGGAAGGCAAAACACTTTTTGCTTGATTGTTAAAGTGACTCCTTCGTAAAATGTTTTATATGTGAATGCCTTTTCAGTACACACCAGCGGCCCACAACATTTTTTCCTGATGATGTATCCCCTGTGAAAGTTTTTTTTTTTTTTTTTTTTATTCTACAGCCTTTTTGCATGGGGTAAAAAACAAAGAAAACATATTACTGTGCCATCAAGTGTCTGATTTATTAAAAATGTCACGAATCCTACTTCTCGATTGAGCGATAAGTTAATTAATGTTCCAATTAATTTGCTCTTAAGTTGAAAAAAATGTTTCCTGTCATGGCAATAAAAGCATTCAATTACATTTACTGATACCCGCAGGAGTGCTGTATAAATGTCACAAATCTCCCCTCTAGATTGAGCAATAAGTTACTTAATGTTCCAATTAATTTGCTCTTAAGTTGAAAAAATATACTGCTTCCTGTCATGACAATAAAAGCATTCAATTAGATTTACCGATACCTGTTAAACCCCTGTAAAAATGTCACAAATTTCCCCTCTAGATTGAGCAGTAAATTAATGTTCCAATTAATTTGCTCTTAAGTTGAAAAAGAATAGCGTTTCCTGTCGTGGCAATAAAAACATTCAATTAGATTTACCGATACCTGCTGAACCCCTGTATAAATGTCAAAAATCTCCCCTCTAGATTGAGCAATAAGTTATTTAATGTTCCAATTAATTTGCTCTTAAGTTGAAAAAGAATATCGTTTCCTGTCGTGACAATAAGAGCACTCAATTAAATTTACCGATACCTGCTGAACCCCTGTATAAATGTCAAAAATCTCCCCTCTAGATTGAGCAATAAGTTAATGTTGCAGTTAATTTGCTCTTAAGTTGAAAAAAAATACAGTTTCCTGTCATGGCAATAAAAACATTCAATTCGATTTGTTGACACCTGCAGACATCCTGTTAAAACTTCCTGTACAACGCCCTGAATTAGCATCATGTACCCCAAGTAGTACTTGAACCGCCATCTGATATAGGCAATCACTTCAAAGCTCAAATTCATGCTTTATTTTTTCTTTTTTTTTGTGAGAGGGAAAAAAAAACATGTACCTGCAGAAAACCCTCACAAACAACCGCACAGAAAGGTCAGCGCAAAGATTTCAACTCAAATCTTTTGAGCGCGCGGTCCAAACGTTCCGCCACGTTGCCCTCCTTCAAAAACACAACCATTAAAATCACCAAAGCTCCGATAAACCTCCCGCGTAATTTCCGACACGAACTGCGAATGAATATTTCGCCTAAATGAATCGCGGTGTGTGTTTAAAAACAAATTAGAGATTTGATCATTCGCGCGTCTGGGGAGACGACGACACGCGCGGTACCGACGGAATCTTCCGGTCCAATATCTCCTGATGGATTGTCTGTTTGACCGTAATATGTGTGGCGAGAGACCACATGAGCACGCCTCATTCATCACTGCCACACGCCTTACACATGCACACACACCTTAGCGGCACGCCAACGCACACATTTCCTATTCCACCTGAGACCCCCGCATCTCACGCAAACACACGCGCGCGCGCCCGCCCTTGACCTCTCCTCCGCGGAAGCGCCGACCTCCCTATCCTCGGCTCTCCTCCTTTTGACACCCACACAAGCCGGCGCAGAGAATAGCTGGCCTCCTTGCCCCCCCCCCCCCCCCCCCCCCCCCCTCCCACAGCTTCCCAAAGCAATATACTACAGCGCCGAAGCACGTCGAGAGTAGCCTTGAGCTATTCGCATCGTGCTACGCTAATTATTACACACTTCTTACAATGAAAACAACTTGTCAAATCAACAGAGAGGAAACAAGAAAACACTTGATGAGGAAAATGTTTTTTTTTAACGCAGGTTTAAATGTAGCGAGAAATGTTTTTGTTTCCTGACGCTGGCTTGAATGTTTAGATCTGTCGAGAAGCTTGGGAGAATGAGTTGGCGTCATTCATCTCACCACCGCGTAGCTTCGAAAAACAATCGGAGTAAATTGAAATAGGATTCGCTATTGTGGCAGATCGAAGGATTGATATACGATGACAAAAAAATGGGTTCAATCACTCATTTTCTTTAGCTAAACAGATGCAGTTGTAATCATTTACCTTCTGCGGTATTATTCCCAATTGCTGGCTTGGAAATTTACCGTAATTCCCCTACTATAGACGCACCCTTAATTTTAGTTTCAAACTCTGCTATTTATCAGGCGCACCAACAGTTTGCCGACAAACTGCAGCAAAACAGAACAAATGTCATATTGTGTTTATATCCGTAAATGATATGTAATTCAGATTTCCCACATTTTGAGCAGTCAGTGAATGCCTCGCCAGTGTAATCTTTAAATGACGGTTTATGTGATGCACCGATTTCGGCTCCGCTGTTTTCTGAGTTTGGTCACGCAACTTTCGAAGCTGAGCTGTGATTGGTCGTTCCGTGAGCAACTGTGATGTCTTTTTAAGTCATCAGAAATCATTTGTATTCCAAAAATACTATACCATTTATAATATTTTGCTGGAGGATGGATTTTTGTCATTCGTGGTGAAATCCTTTGCAAATTGTTACCACTTCCTGATTCAAAGGTTAAAAGACAAACGTGTCAGCCATTTTTTTTTTTAATGTGCATACATATCAGTTATCCTCCACCCTGTATGCGTATAATGCGGCGTGTCTTCCTTTATCCTCTTACTATCAACTTAGATGGTGTATTGTTATGTTTTCACAGCAGAAGCAAGAAGTAAATTAAAAACAGCGTCTGCCAGCGAGCCATATGTTGGCGCTCTCTGCGAGAGGAAAAAAAAAAAACACTGCAAAGATTAATTGATTATCGCCGCCACTTCCACCACCTCCGACAGGGATATTAGCGCGTGTATGCATGCGCGCTGCTGTGCTTGCCTCTGTTTCTGCGATACGTGTGTGCGTGTGCAGGCAGGCTTCAAAACAGCGTGTTTATATTGAAAGGCCCAGGAGGGGGACCTGTCAGACATGATGGTTTGTATTGTTGCCAGCGTCAAAATAGCATAGCGGTAACGTTTTTAAACTTGCCGCGTAGTCGCAAATGCTGACGACTTAAACAAGAAACATGTGACTTATTGTGTGAGCGCTTTAAGGCCACTGTTGGATTTTTTTGGTGTGATTTTGACTGTTTTGCCTTTTGTCTCAGGCAGCAAGTGGAGCACATGGATAGCACAAAAATATAGCAGAAAAAGAAATGTATTCCTCCATTCATCAAACCTTATACACTCTTACATTTTACCATGTTCTTTTTTTCCCCTTTCACATAAAACAGGAGCCGATTTGTTACACCAAACACATCGTCAGCCAATCCGCTTCAGGGTGAGCTTGACCTTGTTATAAGTAAGACATAGGTAAGCTGCCCCTGTGGAGCCAAATGAAGAGAGCAGGAAGAGTGAGCAGAGTGAGGGTTAGAGGAGTCAGAGAAAGAAAACATGGAGGTGGAGAATCGAGAGGGAGAGGAGGAGCACGAGGACAAAATGAAGGAAGAACGAAAAAATTGAATTATGGAAGACGCCGGGGCCGTCAGAACTTTTGGAAGAACTTATTCCGGCTCTTGAAAACTCTCTAAATAGCTTCTAATGTATTAGCAAAACGGCTAAATGCTAAAAAACAGAACTTTTTTTCCTTACAGGGCATTGACCTTGCTACTGGCCTTGCTACTGAATGTCATTTAAGAATGAATGTCCCATTTGGCACAAAGCCCTATATTTTGTCCGTATTTTGAATTCCTTCCGTGAAATCTTTGTCAGATTATAACAAGTACTCTCCTAGACCTGACTGCTAAGGATGTTTACGCTCCAATCCCGCTTTGTTTTTGTCATAAATACGTGCCGGAAGTTGCTTCCGAATCCTACTACACCGCATCATGACAATAGCGTTATAAAATAGCAGAAATAGCAGAAAAATAAATATATGAGCCATTGTTTACACAGCCGTGGGTTATTGACCCCTTCTGCTGAAAAAAAAGGAAAAAGAATCTTTACAGGAGTCTAAAAGACAGGGTGAGAAAGTGAGCATATTTTTTACAGGTTGGTAGATACAGAAGGAAGGAGAGAAAGGAAAAGTACAGAGAAGGAGGAAGGACCACTCAGGGGAAATCAGCTCTCTCCACTCATAAACAAATTCATCATCAGCACTGACAAACCGCACGCCGCATAACGATGAGCTTAAGTGCACAGCGCAGCAGGAAGGGCGGGTGAGGGGAAGAAAGAGACAAGCAAACGGCGGGGAAGAAAACAAAAGGTGAAATCAACATTAACATCCAGTTAGAGCGACGACATGCCAAGCGTGTCTTTGGAGATGGATGTGAACGCTGTGCCGTAATGACAACGCTTCTTTGGAACGTTTCGAGATATTTACCCGATGAAACGGTCGGCTTTTCTTTTCTTTCGTATTTATTCCATTCATCTTCATATTTAATACGCGCCAATCGGGATGGCGCTCACATACAATGACAATAAAAGGCATTACAGTGATCCCTCCGACTTCGCGGTCTCAGATATCGCGGTCTCAGTACTTGGCGTTTTTTTCCAGGAAAAATACAAAATATTGCAAAATAAAAAAGCATTTAAAAAATGTGCAAAAATGTACAAAAATTGAAAAAAGCAAAAAAGTACATTATACAGTACTGTATTAATCAAATAACGAAGTAATATTAGATAATAACTATGTTAAGAATTCTTTAAGCGTTCGAGTTTGTTTTTATCTTATTTTGAAATGTATGCTTTTAATTTGTCGGGTCGCGTTGCATTTCCGTTTCCTGATTTATGTTCTCTGTGCGTCATTCGGCTGGTTACGGTGACGAAGTGAATGACAACGTAAGCTCATATTTATAGTTTAGTCTGCAGGAACAGTGCATGTTTCTTTACAAACTAAGAACAAATTAATTGGAACATGAAGCGACCGATTGCTATATTGTGTTACAGTGTAAAACGCGGTACACCCCTATTAAATTTCATACAGATGCACTTTGGCGATTGTGACACAATTTTCCAGAAAGGTCTACATCATAATTAAAAAGGTTGATAACCACTGCTCTGCAACATGCAACATGATCATGACAAAATGATCATTGTGACTCTATTTAGTTGATATTATTAGAAACTGCAATTTAATACCTGGTTTGGTCAGAAGACTGGACTGTGATGTACACAAAATAAATAAATAAACAGTTTTGCACGCTGTGCTAATACATACATGCTTTTGAATGTCAAACTCGTTTTAGCTTGTGGACCACATGGAAGAAAATCGATTCCCAAGTGGGCCGGGCCTATAAAATAATGGTATATAACTTCAAAACAACAACTTCAAAAGTATAACATTTTGTTAACAAAGGAATAAATAGTAAAACATGACTAAAAATCAAAGAAACATTTTAAGTTTTTCATGTATAAAAAAAGGGGAGGAGTTAAAAAAAAATATATACAGTACATTTTCCTACTCATGTTCCTTTTTCAACATGTGTATAGGGTATTTTTATTATTATTCTTTTTGTTGCTGTTTTCTGTCTTACAGATTATTCTGCTCCTTTATCTTTCACGTAAAGCCTTGTAAACCAGATGTTGCATCTCGGATTAAAAAAAAAAAAATCATCCTTTATTGTTTTATTGTCTGTTTTGTTTGTTCTTACTATGTTTGTTTTTCCTTTCTATGTATTTTTTAAATCAATTCATTCAATCAAGATATCGCACTTGTGTGTTGTTTCATTATAATTCAATCACAACCATGGACTTGCATTTTAAGTAAGTTAGTAAACTAGCTCGTTAGACAACTTGCTAGACGGCTAGCTTACAAGATGATTATCTACTTGCTAGCCAGCTAAATAAGAGATAGATAGATAGATAGATAGATAGATAGATAGATAGATAGATAGATAGATAGATAGATAGATAGATAGATAGATAGATAGATAGATAGATAGATAGATAGATAGATAGATAGATAGATAGATAGACAGACAGACAGACAGACAGACAGACAGACAGACAGATAGATAGATAGATAGATAGATAGATAGATAAGCTAGCTCGTTAGCTAGCTAGCAAGCTATCTATGATAGATAGATAGATAGATAGATAGATAGATAGATAGATAGATAGATAGATAGATAGATAGATAGATAGATAGATAGATAGATAGATAGATAGATAGATAGATAAAGCTAGCTAACTACTTGCGTTCTAGCTAGTTACCTTGATAGATAGATAGATAGATAGATAGATAGATAGATAGATAGATAGATAGATAGATAGATAGATAGATAGATAGATAGATAGATAGATAGATAGATAGATAGATAGATAGATAGATAGATAGATAGATAGATAGATAGATGCGAGTATCTTGGGTGTGGTGAAGCAAGGGAGGGAGTGAGCGGGGGGGGGATGACAAAGACCCCTGAGATGGAGGAGCAGAGGGGAGCCAGGGGCTAGACTGACAGCCCATAATTACGGCTCATTTTCAGTCATTAAGCCCGGGCACTGATTAATAATGAAGCCTCCCCTCTTCCTTCTCTAACACACAGACGGAAATATGCAAATACAATACGTGCATGAACAAATAGGCGAAAAGATGAGCAGGCAGGCACATTGCACGCATCAAGTTCTAATGGCCTATGTGAGGAATTTGACGTAGATATATTTTTACATGCGCTGATAAATATATTGGACTTGACAAGCCCTTGTTTTTCATTGTGTTGAAAACCAAGGGAGCTGTCCAGGACATCGCTGGTGCTGAATTTCAAGTGAGCGCGTGAGCTGTGCTTCATCCCTTCTGTTTTTTTCCCCCCGCCGCCTACCTCAAACATCTCCTCCTCCTTCTCGCACGTCTTGCTGGCTGTCAGAGGAACCGGCGTCTCCTTTGAACTGCAACACTGGCACCCCGCAAAGATCAAACTCGGAGCTGCTCCCCACCATGAAATATTTAACACACAGAGGGGACACATTCAGTCATTGTGGGTCGAGGGCCTGGTACAAAGGTGCTACATGAAAGTTAGAGGGAATATTAAAGGAGGGGAAGAACGTTTTGAAGCTGAGGATTGGGCTCTTCCGTCACAAATGTGCACTGGACTCCTCAACCACTCTCAGATGAGGTTTTCATTGATTGTCAATTTTTTTTTTTTTTTTTAATATTGATGAATTATTTTGCTGAAAAGATTGCATTTGATTGTGAGTCCATATATATATATATATATATATATATATATATATATATATATATATGCCTATTTAAATACATATATCTGCACAGATATACATACAGTATACATACTTAAAATACATTTTAGGAATAGGACATAAGAGATGTTGATGTTAAAAACTAGATGATAAAATCTAGATGATAAACAATCCATTGAATGTTGTAGAATTTCACTGTTCTGTAGAGAAAAATCATTGTAGCATTTTGGCCTTGACTCAAGCGCAATATTTCCAAGGAACTCTTGGTGCAACTGTAAACTGTCAACGCAATAACAAAAACAAGAGAGTCCATTAATTTCTGTAATAGTTTTGGAAGTCAGAGAGTAAGATAAACTCCAAAATGAAGCTAATGTAGCTAAGTGACAGCCTCTAGCAATGAAAACATTAGTGGAAGGCTCATCACTAACATTTGTAGGCGTGTCTTAAGCACAATCAGCAGAAAGCAAGGTCATCATAATATTGAATTTTTCATTTGCATTGGAACTTTGTTTTCAAATTCAGATGATTAAAATCAGTTTCAATAGAATGTCTTTGCCAAATTATTTCATCTATTTGCAGTAGAACTTTGTTTTCAAATGTGGCTAATTACCATTCATTTTAATGGTTCATTTTAATACCTTAGTTAATGACTTAAAAATATGCTTTTTTTCATGTTTTTGTGGGCTACAACTTTATACAGGCTCTGAAAAAGTGCGTAAATCCATTTGTTTGATCCACTTCTTTTCTTGACTGCGCAAAACCGAAACTTTGCAGCTTCAGCTTTGATCTCATTCGTTACAACTAGCATGCTAATCGTGCGCAAACATGGACACCAGCAGCACCAGTCCAAAGAGGGCCGGGACAGAGTTGGCTGGTCCCAGCTGGTCCCCGCTAACACATTCCACTGCACCCTAATGACAGCGGGCCCCCCAGCCTCCATGACCCTGGCCCTAACACCCCTTCATGGGTCCCCAGGGATCCCGCGGGGCCAGGACGGGTGAGGAGGAGGACGTGTCGGGAGGTGCGGGGGGGGGAGGAGTGACACAGATGAGGGAGGACACTCCAGGTGGTGGGACAGCTCTGAGGGAATTGGAAGTCATGAATATATTAACTGACAGGAGGGGGAGTAATGAATTCAAATTAAATTATATGTGCTGAGCACCGCATGAACACGAGCAAACACGCCGGTGATATTTCAAGGGGGCCGACGTAATTATACCTTTCAGGAAATGTGATATTAAAAAAAAAAAGGAAATAATGTGCGAGACAATTCAACGCAAAACGCAGCTGTACTCAAAGAAAGTTCATGTGAACAAGTTTTAAGGTCCAAGGACGTCTTCCTTTATCGTATTGTGTGTATATATATATATATATATATATATATATATATATATATATATATATATATTAGAGCACATAAAAAAAGAATAACTTGGCCCTTACATCATATATACATATATATACATATATATACATATATATACATATATATATATATATATATATATATATGATGATTCAAAACGATTTTTGCTTCAATCTATAGACGTGCAAAGAATCATACTACATACTACATACATCATCAGGGCAGAATATAAAAAGGAAAAAGGACTTTTTTTAAATTTATTATGTTTTGAATTGTAAGTAATGTGCCTTCTCCCACAAAAACAACCAATGCGCTTGAAAGCTACCCATACATTTCTTCAAATTTATAGTAAAAAACAAGATTTCTTTTTTTTTTTAATTTACAATACTGTGTTGATATTAGAATATTTTAAAATCAATTCTGAATGATGGTAAATGAGAATCACAATTCTTGTATAATCATTCTTGTATAATATATATATATATATATATATATATATATATATATATATATATATATATATATATATATAGAGAGAGAGAGAGAGAGAGAGAGAGAGAGAGATTTATATTTGCAAAAAGTAAACAAAAATAAAGAGAAAATAAGAAAAATACACACACACACACACACACAGGGTCTGACCAGTACTAAAAATTTCTGAAAAAAAACATGAAAATCCCCAAATTTTGGTTTAAGAGTTTTTGACAAATTGCATGCAATTAAAGTATCAAGATTTTTTAAATTATGTTTTTGAACATGTCCCTCAGATTAGAGCGGTTTTCTACTTCATATTATGATTTGCTCAAAATTCCAAAAACGCTCATCCCCCAAGGCAAGAATTTGCCCCTTGCGTTTTTGGAAGCCAAGACAAACTCCACCATAGCCGTGAGCTGAGAGGGCGTCCAGTTGTCTTCCAGGACCGGACCTGACCCAGACCGCTCCCTCTCCCTCCGCCCGCCCGCCCGCCCGTCCCCTCTGCCACTTTATCCCGGGGTCCGTCTTAGCGTCGCCTGGGGCAACCGTCATCCCTAAATCCCCTCTGCTGTGGTGTGAGGCCAGGTGACTGGAGGGCAAACATCACCGATTGGTCCAACAACAACAACAGCGGCCGACAGGTTGGAGGGACGCGCGAGGACGGGAGAAGACGACGGAAAGGCGGTAGGGCGGGACCTCTTGGCAGCCTGGGGCAATGACAGCGGCGGAAAAGGGACAAGTCCCAAATCTATTGTTCATCTGAGCCTGGCGAGAGTATTCCAATCCTTGTGATCTGCTGTGGATTAGTATGCCTTTGGAGCTTCTGTGCTTAGAAAGGAAAGAGGGTTTTTTTTTCTATAATTTATTAAGACTTGAATTGTTTGATTAGTATTGTGTACTGAAAGGCTTGATTTATTTATTTTTTTTTTTTTGCAGAGCAATTTTGTGAATCATTGACTTGATTTCCGGAGCAACTTCCTGATTTTGTGAAGCTTTTTTTTAACACGGTTAAACCCGGTGTAAGTTTTTGCAAGCATTTAGAAATAAACACACGGTGTCGTTTTAAAACTCTACCAGTTTAGACTATCTATAGTACCGTATTTTCCGCACTATAAGGTGCACCTAAAAGCCTTTTTTTTTAAAAAGCTGACGGTGCGCCTTATAATCAGGTGCGCCTTATATATGGATCAATATTGAAATTGGGATTGGTAGATGGGGAAAGAAGTGATAAAGTAAGCTTTACCTGTTTCTTTTGTGTGTTTACAGTTGAACAAGGTTGCTCATATTGAGCTATTCTGCTATTGAGAGTTTAGAGTTATTATTTGAGTTATTATTATTAGTTTGAGTATTACTATATTGTGATTGAAAAAGTTTTAAATTATGTCATTAATTGAGGGTGCGCCTTATAATCCAGTGCGCCTTATATATGGAAAAAGTTTTCAATATGTCATTAGTTGAGGGTGTGCCTTATATTCAGGTGCGCCTTATAGTACGGAAAATATAATTTTTAGCCTCCCAGTGCTTTTTTTATGGTATTTCTAAATCAATGGACAAAATTGGGTCAAAATTGACAAAGAGGGGTTAGCTTGCATTTCCTATTTTCTCATTTTTGGCGGGAGAAACGTCTGAAAATGCCACGCGTTGCGGAGCCTTGGGTTAGCCTCATAAGTTTACGCACCGAACCTCAACTATTTCGCAGGGGTGGGACTCAGCGCAATCATTCAGCAGCACAAACAAACAAAGGCGATCTCGACGCGTTCAATCACTTTGATGTGTCGTATGCAAAAGCAACCTTGGATACAAGTGACGGCAGGAAGTGCGCTGACTGCATGCTAAAGCGACGTTAATTATGGATTCTGAAGAGCAATTAAAAATCCCAGCCACGCTGAGCTTTGTTTCAAGGTTTCTATTATTTGGCGAGACTGTAAGATGGGGAAAGATAGTGCGTGAAGCTCCTAAGATAAACACGGGCTGAGATGATGCCGGATAACCGGTTATCTCAGCGCTCACATGCCTTTCAGCTTTGTCCTTCTTTTACCCTCGTTCCACTCCCTCTATCTCCGCCTTTCTATCATTTTAGATCTCTGGCAAGTAATCTGTTTTTTCCGCATTCCTTGTCCCCGTGTCGTCTTTCAATTTAACATGCTCATCCTGCTATCTGATTATATCCCAGCGCCTTCTCTAACCTTCTCCCGACGCGACGTATATACTTTAAGGTTGTTCTTTAATTCCGTAGCCGCCTGCATCTGCTCAGTATGCCACTAAAACGTGATTCTTTGTCCCACCTGGATGAATTATAAGGATCGTTAACAGCGTTCTGCGCGCATACTAACAATGATAAATACAAAGGATGAACGATAAATTGTTTGGGGACGGAAATTGCTAACAGATGAGATTTTGAGCTTATTATTTTCCTGCGTTATTTTCCTTCACTGATACATTTCCATGTGTTTTCTGGGCTCAGAAGCGGCCACGCCCGAGCGGATAAAAATGGCGCATAATAGGGCCTGGCACCACCTCTACACCGCCCCCTTACCGCCTGTACAGCATAAAAACACATATCTGATCAGTCGTGCATAGTTTTACCTTTTGGTGGAGTTGGGGAGATTTTGCACCGGGTCAGCCAAGTAACCAACAATGTTTGGGAGCACACAACTGGACATCCAGGATTCCTTTGTGATTGTCATCATTTTACGGAGGACTAGGGATCTTTTACCAGGATATATTTATCTCATCACTTTTAAAAACTCCAATAATATGTACTTAGATGTATACAAAATATTCAAATAATGCCATGATATGAAACAAAGGCAATACCGCTAAACCTTCACTCTTGTTTTGAAGCACTTCAGTCTCAAACAAAGAATATGAGATTATTTTGTCTTTTGCTTATGAGAATGTGTACACGAATACAGAATGTAAATTGTTTTTTTGTTAATTACATTTATTGCAATATTAAATGCATTCTGGAAACCAATGGATTTTTTATTTTTTTTTGCTAAACAATATATTGGCACAAAACCAGGCTAATGTCGCAGAGATTAGTTTTGAGTTATTGTTGGGATTATGAATTTTCAACATCCGTTTTGCGATTTCTACAAAAACAACCTTCTTAAAGTCTCAATGTTCATTTCCAAGCAGCCAAAAGCTTCAAATTGTAAACGCAGTGGGTGAAAAAAAATATTAGTATCCAATAAGTACCGTTGCAAAAAGAATGTGGCAAATTTTTAAACATGTATTTTTTCGGTTTTTTTCCTCACCAAAATCAGGAATTTCGACTTGGTAACATTCAATTTTCTGCAACTTTGTCCATATTGGAGCTATGTGCTATGTATAACTTTCAATGAAATCAAGTATATCTCAATTTTCATTTTCGGAGATATTAGATTAATTCTGTAAAAATGCACCACATTTTCATTTGACACAAGAACGAGGCCGGCAGGTAAATAACGAAAATCTGCATAATCGCGACATCCGTCGAAATGCATTGGGAGGAAATCAATACTATTTTTTGTCTTTCAAATATCATTACCAGCCT
This sequence comes from Hippichthys cyanospilos, assembly GCF_059441005.1. Lineage (NCBI taxonomy): Eukaryota > Metazoa > Chordata > Actinopteri > Syngnathiformes > Syngnathidae > Hippichthys > Hippichthys cyanospilos. Next base: position 2,977,218 of record NC_142372.1, read on the forward strand.
AAAAAAAAATCCATACCAGTCGTTCCCTAATATACATTAGCGTGCTTGCACTACGTTGCAGATTAGTAAGTGCGAGACAACAGATGGGAATGTCTAAAAAAGCCCCAAGCTCCCAACATCAATCACCGATCTCGAATTGAGATTGATGTGATGGAGGTAACACGTTTCAGCCGTACGGGTGAAAATTGCTTACAAGATTTGACAATCAGACGTACAATTAAGACCAGGGAAGATATCTTACCACGTGCACTCAAATGCCAATTTCAGAGTAAGCCAAATGACTCGTAATCAAGCCAAAGATGTGTATTCTGCACATTGGAGATGAACATTTCCGTAGTTTTTCACCAAACAGCTGCTCGTCGCTCACCTCATCTTTCCCTGCTAAATCAGTTCATCGGTCCATTTCTTGCTGCGTCAGTCCCTCCCCCCCTCCCGCGCGTGCGCGCGCGCGTGCGCGACAGATGAACACGGACTAGTGTATGAGCCCAGCCTGATGACAATGACAGGACTTGATGAGTAGATATAGCTGGCTGCTGATGCCCCGACCATATGGACGAGTATTGTCGTGCCTCCCCCTCACTACCGCAGATGGTGCCCGCAGCAACACAACACAACAAAAACCCAAGCTATTGTTTTACCACTAGCAGTCATAATAAGGGGAAGGAGGGAGAAAATAATTACTTCTGCAGCCGGGAAAATCTGTCCTTCCTCCGAGCTGGTGTCCAGAAGGCCGGATTCCTGAGAGAAAGAAGCCAGAATGCTTGTTGGTAATTGACTGATATGGTAATGAACACCTAATTATACCCAGTGCGCGAGCACAGAGGGCCGCCTCCGCAGTCGGTGCCCCGTGACCCGCTTTATGACAAACTGTCACTTCATCTTGCCGTATCACTCCATGGCCTAGCGAATGTGACCCCCCAAATAGACGAGTCACAATATACACGCACCGGGAGAGTTGACGCGTACGCACGGAGACGGCGAACGAAACGCTTCAAATGTGTTTGTTATGAAAGGCTGGGTGGCGCCATAAACTTTAGGGGCTCATGGGTGTCCCAACTTGGAAAAAAATAGAATGATGTAAGGGCCAAGTTATTCTTTTTTTTATGTGCTCTAATATATATATATATATATATATATATATATATATATATATATATATATATATATATATATGTTTCGTTTCAAAGAATCGCCGTCATAATTTTGCTTGAGAAAGATTTGCATTAAATACGACATTTGAAATTGGCATTGCGAAGTGCGGATTTTTTTTTTTCACGTTTCCAATGGGTAGAACTCAAGCAGAACGACCATTTTTGATTGGCTGTCTGCTGCTATATTTGGTTGCGCAAAGCTGCCATGAGAAGAAAATAATACTGAGAGAAGTGAGATATTTTTTTAGATAGCTTTTCTTAACACTTTAGCACTGACAGTCCTAATATATATATATATATATATATATATATATATATATTGTGAAAACAAAAGCATACAGTGTATCGTAAACAACTAATAAAAAACATTCAAAATTCTCGCAGATTTTACTGATTTAAAGGGGGAAAACGACATTGAATTTGTAAAAACATGCCAATTACAAATTAAATGAGCTCCAGTAATTTTTCCTATCTTTACACGTGCCTAAGGTTTGGCGTCTGCGCCAAAAAAAAAAGAAAAAGAAAAGAAAGAGCCATGTCACTTCCACGACTTATTCATTCAAATGGGTTGCCTTTGCGCACAAGGCATTGACGGTCTTGTTTTACTTTTGACTGTGCTTTGAATAGTTTTACAAATTACTCTGCGGGGCTGCCAAATTACAACGGCCTTTGACTGAAAGCACTTTGAAAGGAGTCCCAAACATGCATTACTGGAGAAGTAAAAATTGTCAGGGTGGACTTCAACAGACGCCATAATAGTCATTATTTCCATATGTTGGCTGAAAAATGAATTATTACTACGAGCAGTGGTTCTCAAACAGGGGTACTACATCTATGAGGGTACGTAAAGGCATTTTGAGGGGTATGTGAGATTTTCACAAGGTTTCAGCTGGTATCGACCAATCCAGTTTAATATTGGGACAAACATTGCGTATTCTTTTCAAATTAAGAGCAAATGAAATGGAACATAAAGCAAATTATTGCTTGAATGTGTTACAAGGATGCATGCATTACTGGAGAAGTAAAAATTGTCAGTCTGGACTTCAACAGATGCCATAATAGTCATTATTTCCATATGTTGGATTAAAAATGAATTATTACTACGAGCAGTGGTTCTCAAACAGGGGTACTGCACCTATAAGGGTACGTAAAGGAGTTTTGAGGGGTATGTGAGATTTTCACAAGGGTTCTGCTGGTATCGACAAATCCAATTTAATATCGTGACACGCACATTGCGTTTTCTTTTCAAATTAAGAGCAAGTGAAATGGAACATGAAGCAAATTATTGCTCGATTGTGTTACAAGGATGCGCGTTGTATAAAATAACCCCAAAATGATCAAAATACTGCTTAGGGGTTAAAAAAGCATGAAATACAAATTTCTGTTACCTCCAAACATTGTTTAAATTTGACATGAAGCGCCTTCATGTACCCCCAGGGAAACTTGCACCCCCATCTGAGAACGACTGTCCTCGAAGACACAGTATGACAAAAAAAAAATGTTTTAAATCGTCCAAGCATGGGAAGGATGGACATTTCCTACCATGTGACATCGGTGTGCAGTTCTGGGTCAGACTCGGGCAAAAAAAGGGCCCAGCCACCAGATGGGCCCGATCCAACAGGCGGTCTCTTATCTGGGGGGGTGGGCCTGAGAGCTCTGACATCTGCCAACCAAGGCAAGCCCCTCACACAAGCATCATCCCTTCCTACCTCTGAATTTCCTCCATCGCGTTCGACTCACATCATAGCTCAGCGTGCGCTCGTTTCCAACGAGCTCGGAGCTTCAAACAATGGCCGCCCCATTAGCGTCTATTGTAAATGGCGTTTTTTTGCGCGCAAGACATTTTCATCTTGCTCATAATCACACATTGTTGTGTTTGTTTGGACCCGAGCGTGTTAATATATTGCGGGCATAATCGCAATTGTTTTCTGATGTTTGTTTAATCGCTCGTATACCGGAGCCGATTCATGGTTGGGTTCAGCTTGAAAACGTGGCAATATAATTGCCATGGATTCCAATTAAATGCTCATTGTATGAGAAATGTTGTTTTTGCTGAAGGAGGTGGAAAGAATAAACAAGACGCTTTCTCAATGATACATTGCAATAGATGTTGTTTTTTTTTGACTATATTGCAGCTTGTTATTATGAACGAGGCAGCTTAATAGCTCAAGTTAGAATTTTATGACTTTGCAATGCTGTAATTGTGCGAAGGCTTATTCTACACTTTGGCCTTTATTCGATTTTATTCCTCGCATATTTTTGGCAAGCTATCACAATTTTGACCAATACTCACCATTCCGAATTCAATGCATTCCAGCAAACATCGTTTTTTTCACGATTAAAAAAAATGTATATGTAGAATAATGATAAAAATAACCACACCCCAAATGTTTCCATTTATACACAATGAGGCCTAACTTTCCTAATTCTAATCATTAAGATAACATTTAGGACGCACCCATACTTTTATGGTAATTATTCATTTTCATGTTAAATATAAGGTAACACGTTCACATCATTGTAATGTGAAATTAAAAAAAAATATATTTGATTATATCGACATATTAGTTTTAATATTCCGAGGCATAGTCCTGATTTTGTGAAGTTAAATCGCTTTAATTAATTTATTTATTTATTTGTTTGTTTGTTTGTTTGTTTGTTTCAAGTGTCAGGGTTTAAGTGAATAAGTGAATGTCATATTTTTTTATATTTTTATTTCATGCACTTAATAAATAAAAAAAGTAACAGAAGTAATAAGTATATAAGTAAAATAACATTGAAAAACACTGAATCAAGTTACTAATTATTGCAAACTTGCCTTGTAAACCACTGCAAAATTTTCTCAAGATTGCGAAACATCGATTTCGCGATTTAGCTACCGTATTTTCCGCACTATAAGGCGCACCGGATTATAAGGCGCGCCCTCAATTAATGACCTATTTCAAAACATTTCCATATATAAGGCGCACCGGGTTATAAGGCGCACCCTCAATTAATTGACATATTAACTGAGATATTTTCAAACTTTTTCATTCACAATATAGTAACACTCAAAGTAATAATAATAACTCAAAACGCTCAATAGCATAATAACTCAATGTCAATATGAGCAACCTTGTTCAACTGTAAACATACAAAAGAAACAGGTAAAACTTACTTCATCACTTCGTTCCCCATCGACCAATCCCAATCTCAATATTGATCCATATATAAGGCGCACCTGATTATAAGGCGCACCATCAGCTTTTTGAAGAAATTAAGGCTTTTAGGTGCTCCTTATAGTGCGGAAAATACGATACACTTAAAATCTTGGGTTATCAAAACGGCAAATTCAATGCCCCCCCACCCCAAGTCTGCTTTTCAGCCATCCCACGCAATTTCTCCAGAAATTGCATCCTCTAGTTTCACACATAGTCCGAAAACAATCCATATGTCAAAGCTGCAAGGCATTGCTGCTGACAAGTAGCGCGCTTTGCAAAAATATTGTTCATGCGAAGCAAAGAGCATAAGATGCTGCGACCTCCCCGCCAAAGTTCAGCCCAAACTTGCTTCTAAAATTGAATTATTCATCGGACGTCAAGGCCATCCTTGTCCACCTTTTAATTGACAGGTGTCTAGGTGAGTCCATATGGCAGGCATGAGCACGGATGCGCATATCCAACAAAGGCACACAGCGGCGCCGGCGCTGGAAGGGAGGGACGTGCTCTGGGTTCACAACGGATGATTCGCAGCGCGCGTGTGTGTGGTGGAGGAGAGGTCTCGTTAGCACTACAAGTGTATGGCTAAATTAGTCTTCTCGATCCCCCATCACCTGCTCTCAGACGCTGCAGCTGTCACACAGATATCTGGCTCGGGATTTATTTATGAGAGCTTTAAAATTGCATTCCATACAGTATATCCATGCGGTGTTATATTCTTTACTAGGAAAGGAAATTCACTTGTTAGCATGAAGTGCGGTATTGCTGTTAAAGTGAAGTGTTTGTTGTTGTTTTTAGGTCATTTATTCAATTGGTGTGACAAAAGAAACATTTCTCACCTTAACTATTTAAATCTTGATTTCAGTTATATATATATAGTTATATATATATATATATATATATATATATATATATATATATATATATATATATATATATATATATATATATATATATATATATATATATATATATATATATATATATATATATATATATATATATATATATATATATATATATATATATATATTTATATATATTTACATATATTAGAATTATGATAATGATATCAGGTTATGTTAGGCCAGCAAAGAAGGCCTTGCTGGCGCTGACACTGTCTGTCTCTCTCTCACACACACACACACACACACAGTAATATATATATATATATATATATATATATATATATATATATATATATATATATATATATATATACATATATACATACGCATATTTATTCAAAAATGTATTCAAATAATTGATGAAAGAAAGACATATTTTAGAAATAATCAATAGTGTGATAGTAGCCCAAGTATAAATGCTTGCTAAACTATTTTAGTGTGTTTATGGAGTCGGATTAAGTCGATTTAACCTTATCCGGTAAAGTCGGATATTGGGATATGGCCCTTGTATTTGCCTTTATGTGGAGCTCAAATGAAAAAGTTTGGACCGAACTATACTGCTACTGTAATTCAGACGGATTCTTCCGTAGCTTTTATCCTCTGTTGGTCTACCAGTTCTGCTCGTTTTATTACCTCATTGGATAAAATGCCCGTTTTGCTAATCTCTCAATAATGGAAACAAACGTATGAGCAAAGGAGGGGAGTTTGAGCTGAGTGAAACCGGACAATAGATGAAATAAGTACGACGGGGGTCAAAGGTCACTCGGGTTACGACCCCCCTCCCGCGTTTGCGTCGGTACGTCGTCACCAGCTCGGGACCTTTTATTGATGGCCGGCTCATCTGTGTCAGCAACTACATACGGCCAAGGCATATGGGCACATTTCAGGAGAATAGACATCATTTGTTTTTATTTCTACATGGATCGGTCTTGATTGGTCCCGCCCCCTACACTAATTGGCATGTGACCTTCCTCCCGCCGCGCCGAGAGACACCCTCTTCGTACTGCTCCAATAAACAAACAATTACAAGAGAGGAAGACGTATCTGGCGGACGCGCTTCGCAATAGCCGAGCGTTTAATTTGGGATTTCACAGTCTTTTGGAAGGGCTGACGCGGGGCCTGGCCAAACAGCGGTGTCTTTCACACACACGCACACACACACACACATCCATTCACACTGTTCCTTTCCGCGCCTACTGTTTTTAAACAGCATGTAATTACGTCTGCGAGCGCGGTGTCACGGCTCCCGTTTTCAATTTAACGTATAGATGTAATGCACTGCGGCCGGAAGAAAACATCCATCTCTATCTGGCTTTTTACATGCTGCTCATAACTGAATTGCATAGTGAATAATTCAATTTGCAGCCATATACGATCAGGACGTGTTGTGGAGGGTGACCGCGGTTTCAGCGCAGGCCTAATGGATTGATTCCGTGATAGCGGCGGGCTGGGAGTAAGTCGTTTTTCCGACTCGCTCGTGTAACCGCAGCGTAGCCGTAAAGACCAACATTATGCCGGGCGGGGATCGATACGGGCGACCGGAAGGCCGGATTGAAGCCTGGCTTCGTTGAAATATTCAGACCGAATAAAAATGCGTATATCCTTCTATTTGGCTTGCGTTCGGGTTCGTTTAAAATGACTAATCTTGACTCCTGTGTAGGGAGAAAATATTGTTGCTGAATAATAATGACAACAAAGTGGACATTTTTAGTTATTAGCAGTGTCTTTTGTGAAGGACACTTCACAAATATATATTATATAGTATAGTGTAGTATGATATATTATATATATTATTTAGTTACCCAAGTGTGTCCAAAATATTTATATATATATATATATATATATATATATATATAAATTATATATATATATATATATATATATATATATATATATATATATATATATATATATATATATATATATATATATATATATATATATATATATATATACATATGGTGTCAAGAGTTCTTCAAAATAGCTATCAATCCATTTTCGATATCATAGAAAATGGTGGAAATGACAACAAAGAGGCTACGGTATTTTTCTGACAATAAAATGCAACTTTTTATTTAAAGTCCGCTATGAAAATGAATTTTTAGTAATATGAACGCATCTGTGGCCGTAGCACATAGCTTTCCGCTCAATGAATGTCACCGTAATTTCCCTGAACCAATCAGAAGACGGAAAATATATGATGTCACATGACGCCTTCAGGAAAGCCCTGGAAGATAGAAACTTACAGTAAATCTGACTGGTTAAAAAAGTTAACCCACAAACGACATTAGGCTGAGCAGACGTTGAAATAAGATAATAAGGCAAACAAAAAAGGAAATTACAAACAAAAAAGCTAAGAAGCAAAAGAATTGAACTAAAAAATATGAGAAAAACATTGAATATCAACAGTCACAAACCAAATAAAAAATCCCAAAATTAATTGCAGACGATTTCGTCGTCGTGGTCGTCGTCGTGATCATCGTCGTGGTAATCGTCATCGTCGTCATCCTCGTTATAGTCGTCATCATCGTCATCGTCGTCATCATTGTTGTAGTTGTCGTAATCGTCGTCATTGTTGTCATCATCGTCGTGGTCGTGGTCGTCGTCGTCATCGTCGTCATCATAATCGTCGTCGTCGTCGTGATCGTCGTTGCCGTCGTTGTCATCGTCGTCATCGTGATCGTCGTCGTCGTCGTGATCGTCGTTGCCGTCGTTGTCATCGTCGTCATCGTGATCGTCGTCGCCGTCGTCGTCATCATCGTCATCGTCGTCATCATCGTCATCGTCGTTGTCGTCGTCATGGTCATCGTTGTGGTAATCGTCATCGTCATCAAAACGACTATGACCATCATAGTCGTCATCATCGTCATCGCCATCATCATCGTTGTAGTCATCGTAATCGTCATCGTTGTCATTGTCGTCATCATTGTCGTGGTCGTCGTGGTCGTCGTTGTCATCATCGTCGTCGTCGTCGCGATCGTCGTCGTCATCGTCATTATCGTTGTCATTATCGTTGTCATTATCGTCGTCATTATCGTCGTCATTATCGTCGTCATTATCGTCGTCATTATCGTGGGCATCATCGTCGTCGTTGTCGTCGTTGTGATCGTCGTCGCTGTCGTCGTCATCATCATCATTGTCATCGTCGTTGTCGTCATCATCGTCGTCGTTGGCATCGTCGTCGTCGTCATCGTCAATGCAAGTCACTGCAAAATGCATATTTCGATTAAGTTCAGGCCTTTCCCTTGAAGGCCTTGACGTCACACCCATGGCCTTCGCGTTGGTATCGTTTGCTGCCCAGATCTATCCGCTGGCAGCGATCTGTCGTCCAGCGACTTGCTACACGAGCAGGCGCCAATTAAGCAGCCGGTCGCAGCCTGTTGTGATTGCTCGAGCCCAGTCCCTGTCTCAACACCTGTCTCAAACATCCTTTGATGGGCTGTAACTTAACCCCTGTTCAACTCAGCTACCGCTAAAAATAGCAGGTCAGGTGCGGCTAATGATACAAGTGGAACTGCAGAAGTGAGGACAGTGTGGACTGTTGGCCAAGTGATCATTGTTTACAAGTGACGTGTCTCGTAAGATTGGGGTTCTCCAATGGGCGTACGAGCATCCCCGGGGGTACGTGAAGGCGCTTCAGCCGGTTGGTGAGAATTGAACAGGGTTTCGGCAAAATTAATTTCCAGGGTGCATGTTCTTTTTAAATTAAGAGTGAATGCATCGGAAATGAAGCAATAATTTATTTTGGTGTCTCCATTGCATATTTGTGGTTTGCCAATTACCGTATTTTCCACACTATAAGGCGCACCGGATGATAAGCCTCACCCTCAATGAATGACATATTTTAAAACTTTTTCAATATATAAGGTGCACCGGATTATAAGGCACACCCTCAATTAATGACATTTTCAAACTTTTTCAATCCCAATATAGTAATACTCAAAGTAATAACTCAAATAATAACTCTCAATAGCATAATAAGTCAATGTCAATATGAGCACACTTGTTCAACTGTAAACACACAAAAGAAACAGGTAAAACTTACTTTATCACTTCATTCCCCATCTACCAATCCCAATCTCAATATTGATCCATATATAAGGCGCACCTGATTATAAGGCGCACCATCAGTTTAAAAAAAAAAAAAAGGGCTTTTAGGTGCGCCTTATCGTGCGGAAAATACGGTACTCTGACTTCAATTTTTTTTTCAGCTTTTCCTTAACCCTCCTGTCTGTCTTTTTTTTTTTTTTCACCTTTGGAACTTGTGGTGTATTTTAGTCAAGATATTTTTGTGGACAAATATTTATTATTAATTGTTTTATTTCTTTTTGATAACAGATCTCTTCTATCATCCATTTATTGATATTGATTATATTTTGGTGGACCAAAATAAATGCAGTTCGGAGGGTTCTCAAGTAAAATAAATCAAATACTGAAAATACTTTTTTTCTTTTTTTAAACCCAGAAATTCTTTGCGCTGGTTAAGGGGAAAAAATATTTCACAGGAGTTACATCACTAAAAAAAAAAAATGTTGCGAACCAATGTTTTACGCAACTACACAATTGCACATCAATAGCTAATCCTCAAAAGAAACCGCCACAATAAAAGAGAAAATACATTAGCATATGTCAACATCCATGAACATACATTTCATTTGTGTTTACACGCATAAAGCAGAGGTAAATATGATGGCGTTGCACAAAAAGATACTGTTAATCTGCCCACAAACTTCTTGGTTTAAAAGAACCGCAGCTAATTAACAGCACACCAGTACAGGAATATATTTTAATATTGATCTCTTCCTGTCCCTGGAGCATTGTCTGCAAAATGTGCGCGTGCATATGTGTGTGCGCGCGCGTGCGGGCGAGAGTATGATTATGAATATTTTAAGAGCACATTTAACATGGCGAAGCCAGAGTAGGCTCGGTGAAGGATTTGTGCCTACTCTTCAGCTAATGACCTCAGGCGCTTCCAGCAAAGCTTCTTCATATTTTAAAGAAAGTCGATAAAGCTGCAAGCCCAGTCAGCAGCATTAAGATTCATACAGACGCCGCGGGGACCCGGAAAAAAAAATTAATAACAGGCGTGTCTAACAATCCGTCCCGCGATTTAGCCGAGTAACCGAGATCCGGGCCGCAAATGCAAAGTGGTAATGAACGCGTAGATGAGATCAATTCCGAACACGCGTCCCGAACCTCTCGAATCAATGTGCAAACACACTTTTGCTCCTCGCGGTTCTTTCAGAACTCTCGGCGCGTGCGGAAACGGGCGGAACCCGCAAAATACATCGGCGGGCGAAGTTACGTTTTATTCTCGGTTGGTTTGGGGGCCTAAGATTCGATTCGGAAATTTTGGATTCAAAAGTCGTTTCTGCTTGTAATAAGGGTTAAGGAAAACACAGTTTAGGATGCCGGGTTCGATTCCCGCTCTGTTCTTCCTGTGTGGAGTTTGCATGTTCTCCCCGTGCCTGTTTGGGTTTTCTCTGGGTACTCCGGTTTCCTCCCGCAGTCCCAGAAACATGCATGGCAACTGAATCGAGCACTCCGAATTGCCCTTAGGTCCGATTGGCCGTTCGTCTGTATGCGCCACGTGATTGGCTGGCGACCAGTTCAGGGCGCACCGTTTTCACAATTTTCAACCCTCCTGTTTTGTTTGGAATCAAACTGACCCATTTGGAAGTGAACTCAATGTTGAATCTTTTACTTTTATTACAAGACTTGGTTTATGTATAATGAATACAAATTGGACGAGATCTCGTGCGAGATCTCGCGAGATCAAAACGCAATTCTCGCCCCTGCACAGCATGAGATCTTTTTTGTTTTGTTTTGAGGATTACTGGACAACTTAAATGGAATACACATCAGAATGACAGTTAAACACATACAGTAAAAGCTTTTTTCCTGAGTTTGAAATATCCAATGGTATTCAAATGCAGCGCTCAGTTAGCGGCTAGCTGTAGATGTGCGTTGTATCGTAAAATGACACCAAAATTGACTAGTAGTTTCTTCGTATTCTTAATCTGCGTTTTTTTTAATGGTGTTGCGTTGATGGTGGCAGAAATGACAAAAAAAAATAAAAAAGGAAAGGAAGCTAGCTGCTAGCAACCACTGCTGGGAAGAGCATTTTCAAAATAAAAGCATGTCACCGCATTGACGTCCTTGTAATATTTGGTCGTTTTGTTTTTAATTTTTTTTTTGTGACATGATGTTGTTAGTTTGTAAAATTGACTTTGGGACATTTTGAAATGATTCATAGTAAATCTGAATCCTTTTTTCCGCAGCACACATTTTAAGGAAATCAATTACCCCGCTCTGAACAAAAGCCTTTTATTTTTGTTGCTGACGTTTTGAACGATTACCGGGATTTTTTTGTTGTTGTTTTGTTATGCAGATGCGATTAATCCTCTTGATGCAAGGTCAGCCATTGTTAGCTCTTTGTTTACAATTTGTGTTCACGCTGCTAGTGGCACTTTCCTGTCTGCCTTTCAGACAGTGCCAAGGGACTCAGGCACACACACACGAATGCAAACTGTAAACAATTAACAAATGCAAAAAAAAAAAAAAAAAAAAAGAAAGTTGGCGAGGACAAATTATATTAAATGTATTCAGATGTTTTGTAGGCACCTCGGGTGGCGTCCGTCCTTCATTGCGGCTTTTCAAGCGCGACAAAAAAAAGATGTCTACTATTGTTTGTGAAAAAAAAAAAAAAAAATCACATACTGGATCTGATTGGATCTATTTAAGTCTGTGATGTTTTCAATGATGAAAATATATTCAAATTCAATGTTTCTTTTTTTTTCTTCTATTGTAAATTATTTGTGAAGTCATACAGGCTAAATTAGGATTAAATTAAGACTAAATTAAGGCTAAATTAAGTTAAAAATGGTATTTAAATTTAAATAAATTTTAGATTCTTCAAAGCAGGCAATTTTTTACCAAAAAGTGGATTTTACAGTTCGCAGTTGTGTTTTTGTTTTTGTATTTTTTTTAAATGTTTTCACCCTCTTGATGTGTTGGAAAACACTTGAATTTTAATTTTTTTGGCTGGAACTGTAAATGTTTGTTATGGTTGTTATTTTGCGAGTATATATTTTACAAATGGTGTCACTAATCCGATTTTAATCAATGGACAATCCACAAGTGATAATATGGTAAAAACAGATGGCAAATATTTATTTATAATTATTTCCTTTTGGGAACAGGTCTGACATTTTGTGTTGATTATGTTTTGTGGACAAATTTTTATTAATAATTATTTCTTTTTTGATAACATATCTCCTCTATGATCCAAAAGAGGACATTTTAAGCTGAATATTTTTCTGTCAAATATTTATAATTATTTTCCTTTTGGGAACAGGTCTGACACTTTATGTTGATTATGTTTTGTGGACATATATTTATTACTGATTATTTCTTTTTGATGACAGATCTCTTCTATAATTCAAAAGAGGACACTCGATTTAGATTTTTTTTCCCGAGGACAAATATTTATTTAGAATTATTTCTTTTTGGGAGCAGGACACTATATGATTATTTTCGTGGACTAATATTTCTTAATAATTATGTTAATGCTGTATTTTTGTGAACATATTTCTACTATAATTCAAAAGACAAATATTTATTTATTTATAATTATTGCATTTTGAGAGCAGGGCTAACACTACGTTGATTCATTTTTGTGGAAAAATATTTCTCAATAACTTAGGATAATGATGTATTTTTGTGAACATATCTCCACTATGATCTCAAAAGAGGACACTTTAAGTTGAATATTTTTCTGTCAAATATTTAGAATTATTTCCTTTTGGGAACAGGTCTGAAACTTTATGTTGATTATGTTTTGCGGACAAATATTTATGAATAAAAAACAGATCTCTTATATGATCCAAAAGAGGACATTTTATGTTGATTTTTTTATTTTTTTTTTCGGGGGGGGGGGGGCATACAAATAGTTAAGTTTGATTTATTAAACCGTAGAAGTGTAATAAATCAAACACTGTTGTTTCAAGCCTGTTTTTTTTTAACCCCAAAATGCTTTGCACTGATTATGAGGTTACTCATCTTAAAACATATTTCACAGGGAGTACATCACCGAAAAACGGTTGAGAACCACCGCGCTAAGGGATCCATCCAGCGAACCGATTTCCACTGAAAGAGCGGAAGTCCTGATCTCGTCTGCTTGGCGGAATAGTTTCCATTTCCTTGCGTGGGAGTTAAAAGGGACTGGAGAGAATCAATAAGGCTTTAATGGAAAGCCATCAAGAAATTCTGAAGAGCCAGAAGGCCAGGAAGCAGCGCAGCATTTATTTAGAGCGAGTTACCTTAAGACTACAGTTGAATCAACTTTATTCCGTCCACTTGACCACACGCACGCACGCACGGGCGGTGTGCCTCCGTTATCCGCACACCCAGTAAATTAGAATAACACGTTGCAGGCAAATCATCTGTATTTAGAAAGTATCCCCAGAAACGTGTTCCTGAGATTTGATAGTAAATTGAGCGAAAAAGCTGCAGGCGGATATTTCTGCTCGCTAAGCTGTTGGGAAGCAAAATCCTGTGCCAACCCAAACAATTCAGACCCGCAGCATATAGCCACTTCAAATCCTCTGGCAGGGACATCTCCCTCTCTCTCTGTCTCTCTCTCTCTCGCTCTCTCTCTCTCTCTCTCTCGAAGGCCACAATGAGAGGCTTGTTTAAGCAGCTCATCAGCAGCCTGGTACCCCATATGTGTCTCACACCCCGCCGTCCCCAGTGGCTTCCAGCTCTGCGCGGTGATATCTTCTCATCTGCCAACATGGACCACTTGGAAAAGCCCCAATCCCTCCTCTGGTTTCTCTCGTCTGCCCTCCCTGGCTCATATTATGATCTGGACAGATATATGGTCTTGCTGCCAAATAAAGTGGTGAAATTATGATGGATGTGTTGGGAAAGTTATTGAAGACAGGTAGCAGGGTTTTTGGAAATACAGTGGAACCCCCGGTTTACGACGTCCCTGCCTTGCGTTTTTTTTTTCACCTTACGACGTAGACCGGGGAGGGTGATAACTAAGCGGTTGTACAATGTTGAACTTTGACATGTTATCATCATCCGGGGGAAATTTCAGCTCCATTGTGTCCTCTTTCAAGGCTTTCCCTTTGATGGCAAATATTTATTGTAAAAATAAAATGATTAGAATGATGAGATTTTTTCTAGCAGTAAATTAAAAATTGGCTGATTTACTTTGAAAAATGATACGGAATGATATAGTATTTTACTCTCCCAGTGTATTTCGATCAACCATGAAATATACTTCACTATTCATGAGTCAACCTTGTACCTTCTGTGAACGGCAGTTTGGCCTACCAGTTGCGACTGCAGCCATGGCTATTGATAACAACAAAGAGAGTAGTCAAGAGCCAAGTAATATTTTTGCCGCAATTTATTGATGTTCATATCTAAATGAATAAAAGCAGCTTTCACTTGGCTTCAAGGTTTAAAAAAAAAACACTTAAGCCTTGTGGAATTATGTTACAAGTTATGAGAATTCTTTAGATTTTTTATGATATCATAATGAAACAATGGGGAAAAAAAACACTAGGGAGCTGAAATTTCCACCAGATGATTAAAACAATTTCAAAATGCAATGCAATTCAACACTTCTCTGTTATTGCAGCTGGACATGCGAGAGTTTGTGTACTAACATAATTATCGTCCAAATTTTGGACCATATAAAACCATCATAATTACAATTTTTGAGATGCATTTTAATAGGCTTTATTAAATAGATTCTCCTGCAATTTTTTTTAACATTCCGTTGAGCGGCGGTCAAACTATGTCAGAAAACAGAAAATTCTTTGTTGGCTTGTGTTCCTCCTAAAGACTGTAGGTGGCAGTAGAGACCAGTTACCGACAGGCTACAAAAACAGACCATACCATTTTTCTTTTTTTTTGTGGGTGTCAATAAATGTAACCTACATATGTATGAATAGAACTGACACCACTGAAGAATTAGAGTGGTTGAAGAAAAAAAACATTGATGAAAAACTTTAACTTTTAGAAGAATTCACAAAATTAGGTAAACATGCCACACTGACAGGCCACGCTGTAAAAAATGTTTTCCAAGGTTGGCAGACTAAAATCAACTGAGTTCAATCGAGGTTAGGCGCAATTGTAAGTGAAATAAAAGGAAAATTTTAAATATAGTAATACCATTTAAACACACGGTACGCATGTCAACAATTCGGTCGAATAATCAAGGCGTAAATCATCCCGTGCGGCGAAAAGCAGACGGACGGCAATGTAGGGTCTAGCGTCATATCAGCGGTGTTTGTCTGCAGGTCCCGCATGGCGGCGGTCCGCTTGTCCCCCTGCCACCCCACATATGTTCGGGACACGGAACAGTTGGACGTGGCCGATGGCTAAAATGGGTCAGGCAGACACAGATGGAGAAACAAACTCCCACTGGGTCATTGTAAGAGACCTCACACACTCTGAAAAATTGTGAAAACCTGCGAGTGATGTTGCATCATTCAAAAGGAGCCACAGGAATCATTTTTAAAATACGGAACACAATATGTGGAGAAATTGCATGAGAAGGCTGAAAGTCTGAATTTCAGAAAAATACATTGAATCATTTGGAATGAAGTGGAATTATTCAGAATGATGAGGGGGAAAACTTTGAAAAACATAATAAGATGAATATGCTGAAGTTATATAGTGGAATATGGCTTGAATGGTCTCAACATGAAGCTGGAATTGTTTGAATTGGTCAAGAATTGAGAACAAAGTGGCTAATGTAGAATACGTTCAAATATGGGAATTTGGGAGTTGTGAAAATTGGGAATTTTTTTGGTACGTGCAACATTTTGGCACGTAGAAATCATTCCCAATATGAAATGAATGAGATGATGTTTTGAATCCAAATATTCTGTAATTTATCATGTAGAAATTGCCGTTGAAATGAATAGTAAATAAGCAATGACCGAAATGGGGCTTCCGGGAATGAATTGAAAATTTGAAGTGAAATGTGACGACTTTCAATATACCACGCTGCCGTTGATTCCACATGCTTGGAAACAGGAGGTTGAGCCCATGTCGGGCTTATTTACTGCCATGCAAAATTGGAACTATTGTCAATTTTGGAGATGTTGAAAAGCCAATGTTTTATCATGCATTTCCCCCGATTTTTGCAATAATTCTTTCAATGGCAACTCTCAAATGAGGCGCAATAGAAATCTTTGTGTAGACAATCCAAAACCACCGGATGGCGCTAGCGGACAACTTATGACATTTACAAGCCTTTCAATGAGTTCGATGATTGGCTTAGCCTGGACTCCCATAATGCAAAAGTCTTCAAAAGTCCTAATATTCTAATTATGATGTAATAAATATTCCTATTTTCAATTTCATAATTATATAAATAAAGAGCGTACTCGTTACTTTTATTGTATTTTTACAATATTTGCAAATAACCCCCCCCACCCCCCCCCCCCCCCAAAAAAAAAATCTATCTATGGATGGAGCTGATTCCACTGAACATTGTGAGGGGTTGAAAGTAAATGTATATTTGATGATGTTATGACCCTTCCAAAGTCAGCCCAAGTTGGGTGATAATAAGGCCGAGCTAACGAAAAATCCAGGGGTTAAGAAAATTTAATTTTGGGAATGAGAAAAATAGAAGCTCTCTAGGTGTGAATTTTTGGAGTATGTTAAAGTTGGAATTGTGAGAATTGCTCAAAAAATGTGGAAGGATTAGCATGTCAAAAAGACAATGTGTTAATAATATCTTATCAGTACTTTGTTGTGTAGGAGAAACACAAAGAAAACCATTCGAAATTGATCTTGCAGTTCACAGTTTTGTTTTGTTTTTTCACCTTTGTCCCTTTTCTGAATATCCAAGCAAGTGTCCAATATGATGGTTGGTATCGTTCAAACCTTGGAGGATTTCCGTCCACTGATCAGCGATGAGTTGTGAAGAAGAACCGACCGTTAAGTCCAGGGCATCAAGCTTTGACAATGTGTAAAATGACATTTATCGTTGAAGTATTTCGACCTTGGCCTTGCGTGTCAGATCTTCCAAATACACTTAAGAGTGTGAGAGAAAAACTGAAAAGATGGAGGACAGAATGTTTTAAATGCCGCTGGTCGATTAATCCCATTTTTCAACAACGAGAAAAAAAAAAAAGTGGAGGCCATGGAAGTTACATCACAATAAGATGTTGATTACCCTCCCTGGGCCTTTTCATATCACAAGCGTCATAATTGACATTTCTGTAAGAGCCTGTCTCACGTAGACGCTGTTGGAATTTCTCCATTGTAAATGGAGGCCATCTTGTCACAAAGATCCTCCGCGTTTTGCTAGCGGTCCGTGGTGCCGCAGATAAAACCGATTCTCCACAAGTGTCCTTGGCGAGTCAAAACCCTCAGAAGAAAACTGACGTGAGGTCATGACCATTATTCCTTCTTCACGGGATTATTCAAAACTGTTTTCAGACATTGTAATGGTAATGATAATTCTCACTTTCAAATGAGAACCTTGACAAAAAAGAACGGAGAATTTGCAGTTTAAAGTGAGAAGTGAGAATTCTGAGAATGGTCCAAATTCTAACTTTACAATGAGAATTCTGATCATAAAGTCAGAATGATGACTTTAAAGTGAAAAATGAGTCGAGCTTAAAGTGAAAATGAGAGCTCAGTCAATATTCGAAGAAGAATCAAAATTCAGATGCCATTCAGAATAAAATCAGAATTCTGAGCAAAGTGAAAATTCTGACTTTTAATGACAAAATTCAGAGAAGAATTTTACAATCCTGGTTTAAAGTCAGAGATCTTTGAGCGTTGTGAGAATTCTGATTTTCAGGCAGAGTTCAGAAACCCCAAATTGAAGCGAGAGTTCTGATTTTAAAGCCAAAATTCTGAGAATAAAGTCAGAATTCTGGTTTTAACTTGGAGAACTCGTTGGCGAACTCATATTCCGAACTCTAGGAACAGAGTGAGAAATTAGACTTTAAAGCCCAAATTCCGAGAACGAATTCAAATTCTAGCATTTGCGAGAACCCTGGTCACAGTTTTCTCCATCTTTCTCCTGACATGGCGCCATTTTACCCGTGCCTTAGTCCATGTGCTCCGAGTGACAGTCATACGTCCCAACTGAATCTCTTGGATTAAAGTCAAGTTTGCAGCTGCATCTCTGGAATAATTCAACGGACGTTTTTTTTTTTTTTTTTTACCCGGGAGGAGCCACAGGTAGTTTGATGAAGTGGCAGTGCCAAGACTCCCAACTGGCGAAGACGAAGCGCAGCTGGCGGGAGTGAGCGCGGCCAGATGCCGTCGCTGATGTACCATGTGTTCCGAGCGGGGCAACAGTGTGTTTGCGCGAGAGCCGGGTGGGAGGGAAGCGCTCGAGACGCTTGCCAAGACATTCTCGCGCCGATGCCAACCTGACACATGCTCGGGGTAGTCCCCGCGCTAGCGTATCAGTCTCCCTCCCGAAACCGTAGGGGGTCCTCGCTTCCTCGAACGAAAGCTGGCACCTGCCCGTCGGCGCTTTCAGGTGGTCTTCGCCGAACGGCGCCTTGGCGGCGGGCCATCGGGGCTTCGCGCCGCTGTAACCTTTTCCCGCAAATCCTTACCGCATCGCGTCTGCTCATACGTAACATAAATATATAAACATATAATCCTCTAATCTTCCGCGGCGCCAGCTATCCTCCTGTTGTTTAAACGTGCCTCCTGATGGCTGCCACTCCTGTGCCCGCTAGCGAAAAAAAAAAAAAAACATGGCTGACTTCCAGGAAAGAAATCCCATAACGTTTGTCGAGAGGAGGCAGGTTGAATCCCCGCGAAATTCTTCACCGAGAAATACCGGGGTGGCAAAATGACGACAAATTAAGCGCGGTCGAGAAACAACGCCGTTATTACCGTATCGTAGCGATTCCACGCTAATAGGAAATGGCTGCTCTTTGGCGATACTATTCCTGAGAGCGAAAGGGGTTCACAGATACAAAGACTCCACATTCATTAGGAACATGCCATCACGGATTGCGGCGCGGGGGGTTTGTGAGGCAAGTGAAAACTTTTTGAACGTGTGCCATGTCTGTAGCATTCTGTTATCCGAGGCCCTCGACTGCCAGCTGGCGGCTGAACGTGCCCGCTTGCGCAGCCATGCCAAGCCGCTTGGCACACTGACATGTGATGTAAAGCCAAATGTGGCTCTTTGCCCTGGCTACATATATAACCCCCCCCCCCCCCCCCCCCCGCTCCCCCCAATTTTTTTCTGATGCGCGGTCCTGCCTTGTGCATCTGCAGCCTTTCATTGATGTGAGTTTATAATGGCAATATTAATACTGCTTGGAATGTAAATAAATAAATTTAAAAACGCTATTTCCGTTTGAATATTAATGACTGAAACCTTTTAGTACATTAAATGAAACTTGAAACCAATTCTTAAATCTTATTTATAAATTTCAGGAGCAGCAATTGATACAATACTTGACACAATACTTTGTGTAAACAACCATGCATATATCACTGAATTATTTTGGAAACCGTAAATTTGGAAGTCTGCAGTGGCCGCAACACCAGATATCGCTGAATTGGGTTTATATAAGGAGGAACTAATGCGCTAGTTCGTGCTTCGTGACGGAACTAAAATATTGTAACACCGTCCTTCCCAATGAGGATACCCGGCTTCTTGGTGAGGTGAAAATAATATTGGAACTCTAAAAGGTGGCATGTAAACAAAGGTGTGTTTGTCGGACATATTTTTTTTTGTTATTTCACTTTGCAAGATCTTTAGCGCTGTTCCATGTCGAATCGTCGCAAATCATTGCACATTCTCTAAAAACAGCAAGCTCTTTCATTAATGAATGTTAGATTTCTTCACTGCCATCACCGTGATCTTAAACGTCCCTTCAGATTTATTATTTCATTACAAACACAAATTTAACGCCCTGTAGAGCGTAATCAGCACCGAAGTAATGAAAATAAACGAATAACTTCCTCAAAGTATTTTACTTCTTTCAATTAATAAACTATAATAAAACATCGATCATGTTCGCTTATTTTGTATGTACATCGATGAGTTGGTTGGTTTTTAATGTGAGGAAATAGACAAAACTATTGATCATTGTTTTGCAAAATAAAAGCAGGTGTTTGTATATTTGCATTCAACATGATGACAGTCTGTGGTTGCGAGAAACTGATTTTATTTTTCCCTATCAGATCACTCGAGGAGGAGACGTCTGCATTTCTCAGCCATGAAGAAATCGTCCGCTATCAAAATCAAATTCCGATTTCTTTTGGATCAACAAGTGTGACATTCACATGCTTTATTTAAGAGATGTCCTCCATCGTGATGCTTTAAGTCGGAACGTTCTGAACAAACTCTCAACCATGTTTTCCAGACGTGTGGCTGCACGCTGCTCTCTGAAATTGAAGTGTCTCTGGAAATCCAGTCTTGACACGAATTATTGCTCTTACACTCCAAAGCAACGGTTCCTAGTAAATGTTTTCCAGAGAAAAGATCATACATGGACGAGAGCGCCGTCATCAAGGGTGAACCAAAGGCCGGTGTTTGCCCGAGCTCCCGCATTTGGAGAAAGACCAGCGGTGATAGACGTTAATGGCAGCCATAGCTACGAGCAGCTTTACGCTAGCAGCTTGGCACTTGCGAGAAGAATCTCCGCCACGCTTCACTGCGACTTGGGACGACTGGAAGGTAAACCCATCTCCTTCCTGTGCGGTAACGATGCTTCCTATACGGTGGCCCAGTGGGCTATTTGGATGAGCGGTGGGACAGCCGTTCCACTGTACAAAAAACACCCAGCATCAGAACTGGAGTACATCATCGCAGACTCGCAAAGTGCGCTTCTGGTGGCGGGGGACACCTACGCTGAAACTTTGGAGCCCCTAGCGCAGAGACTTGGTCTACCTTGCCTGACATTTCCCCCCATTTCCAAACTCAGCACTTTAAACGATTGCGACAGCCAAGGTATGGAGGATGCCAGCACCAACTGGAACCAGCGACCAGCCATGATCATCTACACTAGTGGCACCACTGGGAGGCCCAAAGGTGTTCTTCATACGCATGGTAGCATCCAAGCTATGGTAAAGATTTTTTTTTTTGTATTTTACCGTATTTTTCAGACTATAAGGTGATTATAAAGCATAGTCGCAATGAACAGGTGTATTTTGAGGAAATTTCCATATACTGTACTGTATGGAGTGCACCAGGTTTTAAGGCACACTGGGTTTATATTGTATTTGCTTTATTTACTACATTTTTGCTATGCGCGCCGGTCTGGTCACAATTCATTGCGAACCGTGTATTTTTGAAAAGCAAAAAAAAAAAAAACTAACTAAATAAAGATAAATTAAGTATGTTCCTTTTTGTTCCCTATATATTGCTGCAAGCGAAATGAATAGAAATGTTCTATCCTCAATTTTCCGTTCCTTCATAAAATACATATTTTCGAGGGCATAATAAGATGCATGCAGTCTTTCTCGCCACTACAACGCACCGTTTCCACCTGATTTTCAAATCCAGCCACAAGTGGCTCAGAAGTTATAATGTGGTGATGTGAAAAACATTTTGCAGGTTGGGTTAAACCTCGTTGCGGGCCGTAACCGGCCCAGGGGCGGTATGTTTGACACCCATGATATCAATCAATTGTTATCAAATAGATTTACGTAAAGGCACTTCAGGGGGACGTGAGATTTTAACAGGGTTTCCGCAGGTAGCAAATCTCATTTAATGATTTTAATTTATTATTTTTTCTTTTCAGATTAAGAACAAACTAAATGGAACATGAGCAACATAATGCTAAATTGTGTCGTACAGATGCATTAGTGAAGCTATTTTCCAGCAGACGAGCCAGGAATTGAACAGAATTTAGCACACTTAGCAGCGCTTAGAGATTAACAGCATTGAGAGATTGGGACTGGGGAAATAAAGTTGACCAAGCCAAGTAAGTTGACATTAAGTTGACATAGTTAGTGTTTGTTGACCTTAAATTGTAATTGCTCACATGTTAATGCTAATCGCAATGGCTAACTGGTTAGTATAGGACATTTTTTTGGTGTCTGATTGGGACTGGGGAAATAAAGTTGACCAAACCAGGTAAGTAAGTTGACATTAAGTTGACAGTGTTTGTTGACCTTAATTTGTAATTGCTCACAGTTAATGCTAATCACAATGGCTAACTGGTTAGTATAGGACATTTTTTTGGGTGTCTAGAAATTATTGCGTTTACAATATAATAATTATTAGTTATAAAAACTCACTTTAACTTTTCGATTGATAACATTTTTAAAATTTTAAAATCCGGCATGGATGGAATGAAAGATGGACACAGGTCGCCTATCATCGCCCCTAAACAATAAAGTTTCATAATTTCCTGGTTTACTTTAATACTTATTGAAGTTAAAATAGCTTTACAACAATACTATTTGAAGTCATCTGAGCATTTTACGAGATAAATGACTCGTGCCTATTTTTATTTTGAGTTTTTCTGCAGAACGTAAGGCATGAAGGAGACCACTTCATTATCCCATTAATTCAAAACATGTTTTTAAATTTGAAAACGGTGTAACATCGTCACATCACCTCCACGCTCACGCGCGCACGCACGCGCTTTGATTAGCATAATTCCTCTTTTGTTCCAGTCTAGCTTTCTTAATTAGCTCTAATTTATGCCATTAAAGATCTCGCAAAGATTTTGCTTCATATTTTCAAGTCAAATTGACCCACTTGTCCATTAGTGTGGAAAATCAAATCATTCTGAATGATGTCAGAGCTTCATTTGTGCCCGCTTGATCTGTGCTAGTCAAGTGTTGAATTAAAGAGTTTTTTTTTTTTTCTTAAAAACATTCAAGTCGTCAAAGTTCCCCCAAAACTTCAGTATTTATAATAACAGTACAGCTGAACAGGATGGTTTAAAACCAGAAATGGATCTAGCTAAAACCCCCAATTGATTAAATCATAAACTGGTGCAATAGCGTTGATAAAGAGCCTTTGACATTTCCACATTTATACATCTGCCGCATACATTTTACCCTCTTGCTTCTTCCTAATTGATTTTTGTGCAACATGAACAAACAATTAAGACCGAGATCAATTGAGAATGAGGAATGTCTGAAGGGCCTATCCTCCCAGGAGGCAAACATTGGCGAGTGTCGGCCAAGGTTGCGTGTAGTTTAAAGTCGCAATTGCTGTTAAGAAACTCAGAAAAGAGATTTCATTGTTCTGGAACAGACTTCATTTTTTCCAGTAACAAAAAAAAATTTCCTGCCACGAGGAAATGTTTCCTGTCACAGGGAAATTGTGAACTTGTTCAAAATTTGTTTTAGCACTTCAAAATTTGTTTTAGCACTTCAAAATTTCACGTCGCAAGGAAATTAAAAACATTTAAGACTGTTTAGAACAATCAAGGATTTTTTTTTTTGTATCACAAGGAAATTTTCTTTCAAATGTTTCCATTTTAAAATTTCAGGTAGCGTTTTCAAAATTTTCTTGCGAAAAGAAAAACAAGTACGACTGTTTCAGAACAATTACGACTGTTTCGGAATGTCTTAAGCCTGGATTTTCGAATGAGGGGCGAAAGTTGGCGAGTGTCGGGAATATAGCGGCTCTTTTGATCGTGTCAAGTTTCTTTCAAGGTTTCAAACGTTCCAAAGACATTCTTAAAGGGATAGTACGTAAGATTTAGACCGTTTTTCATAACGGACAGCAGGAGGTGCTGCAGATGCTGCGTTTACCATTGTACATAGCTATAACAAACATGGCCGCCTCCGGAGAAGTGCCACCCCGTATGTAATGTAATTTAATGAGAACAAGACCTATAAATTTAAAACATTATGTTGGTCAATAAAAACACATTCATTTGCAAGTTTTTCAAATGTACAATCATTTAATTTATTTCTTTTTATTTAAAAACGGTATAATCTTACACACTGTCACTTTAAGAAAGCCGGAAACACCCATAAAGGTTCTGAAACAATTACAACAGTTTTTCGACTCTCAAGGCATTTTTTTTTTTTGTGTTGTGAGGAAATTTTGAACATCTTCAAAGTTTCAGATCACATTTTCAAAATTTGCTCGCATTCAAGGTTGCTAAAGCACGAACATTTTCGTCGTGTCAGGTTATCAAACAAGGTAACAGTTGTTCTAAAATAGACATTGTTTTCATTTTTTTTTTTTCATCACAAGGAAATTTTGAAATTTGAGGGGTGACTTGGAAAGTGTCAGTGAAGGCGCGTCTCTTTTCATCTCATCAGGTTTTGTTCAAATTCGCCTAATTGCTCTGAAAGAGTCAATTGTTTTTCTTTTTACGAAGAAATTTTGGACATTTGTAATTTGTTAAACAATTTCGAAATTCCGTGTCAACTTTTGCTGATCAGGTTCAGATTTTGTTAAACCATTTCCAAATTTTGGCACAAATAAACATGTTCAAAATGTTCGCCTCACACACACGTACAAAAAAAAACCGATTAGGACCTTTTCAAAATGTCTTAAGAACGTCCTAAGAACATTTTCAAACTTTAGCAAAGTCTGATGAAAGTGCCGCGCATTCGCTATCTTCGTTAACATTCGTAAATGTTCGCATCTCTGTGTAAAAATCAAGCGTGTTTTGATGCTCCTGTTATGATTTCTGAATTTGAAATGATGGATATTTCATGTCAAAGTGAAGCATTTCACAATCCTCATCATTTATGTCCTCCTCAGATCCAGTGTCTGGTCTCGGAGTGGGCGTGGTCCCAAGATGACGTCATACTCCACACTCTACCGCTGCACCATGTTCACGGCATCGTAAACAAGCTGCTGTGTCCTCTCTGGGTCGGCGCCACTTGCGTCATGCTGCCAGATTTCCATCCGCAAAAGGTTGCCGCCGCTCTTTCTTCTCCTAACTCATTTTCTGGCGGAGGTGGCAAAAACTATGAAGTTCTTATTCAACTTCTTTATTTTAACCCGTATGCGGTAACGATGAACTTTCGTATCAACTTGTCACCATCTGGATGAAAATTCAGCTCCCTAGTGTATTTTTTCAATGCATTCCCTTTGGTGTAAAATACCGTTGATGTAAGATCCAAGAGATTTATTGTCATATGTATAGTCGCACCATACAATGAAATTCTTATTCTGTTCACTTCCCCGAGCAGCAGACTACATTCCATAATTGAGCAATAAATAAATAGCAATAATTAGCAAACAATGGTGCTAATAATGTAGTGCAGAATATCATGAATGTTATTTTTTAGTGCAAGATATCAAAAGTCAATAGAAATTTTACATAGTGTTTGTGCGTCTTATACACGGTAACATAGAAAACATCAGAATTGACATCTTATATACATGTGCGGCTTATATTTGGGGAATCACGGTGGGCTCTTTCTGATGTTTTTAATGAATTATTCTTGTTTGAACAAATATGATTGTTGTTCCTGTTGTTATTATCATCATTGACGTAGTTAAGTCAATTGTAATAAAATGGCTGCTACTAAACTAATTGATGACTTGAGTCCTCAATTCATTTAGTAGCAGCCATTTTATGAGGCTCTTTTAGCCAAACGCTTGAAAAGAAAGGAAAAAAAATATATATACTGTATTTTCTGCACTATAAGGCGCTCCTAAAAGCCTTATTTTTTTTTTAAAAAGCTGATGGTGCGCCTTATAATCTGGTGCGCCTTATATATGGATCAATGTTGAGATTGGGGTTCGTAGATGGGGAAAGAACTGATAAAGTACCTGTTTCTTTTGTGTGTTTACAGTTGAACAAGGGTGGACATATTGACATTGACTTATTATGCTATTAAGAGTTATTATTTGAGCTATTATTGTTCTTACTCTGAGTATTTCTACATTGTGATTGAAAAAGTTTTAAAATACGTCCTTAATTGAGGGTGCGCCTTATAATCCGGTGCGCCTTATATATGGAAAACGTTTTAGAATATGTCATTAATTGAGGGTGCGCCTTATAATCTGGTACGCCTTATAGTGCGGAATAAAGTAAATAAGTAATAAGTAAATTATTTACTTATTTACTTAAGTAAATAAGTATATAAATAATAAAGTAAATAAGTACCTGAGATTGAACGTCTGGACGTTCTTTAAAAATAAGGTAAAAATGTCTTCGAGATTGATTGAGTTAAGAGTCTCCTCCCGTCACATATCTTAATTTCCCCCGTAAGTCTATCAGTGTCTCGCTGTCCTACTTTTGTTCCGTCCCGACTTCATCTGGTCTCTCTCACTGTTCCGTCAGTCCTTTTTTTCCCCCCCATCCCTCTCTCGCTGTCACACTAAGCGTTTTGGGCCCTGTGATTAATTGCCCCGTGTGGCTTTGTATCTGACCAATGCCGACTCACGGTAAGAGCTTAAGCAAGGGATCAATCGATGAGCTGACATTGAAGGATGATGCCGCTTGTTTGGGCTCTGAGAAAGGAGGCCGGCGAGGTGCGCGCGTGTCTTCAGAATACAAAAGGAAGGACGATTGGACTGTTTTCCAGCATATAGATGTTTGGAGGACCTGAAGAGCTTTAATGGCTGTTAGCGTAGATGGGAAGCAAAGACCCTTGAAGGACACGCGGATGTGTCAGAAAGGCATCGCTGCACTCTAGTAGCCATCAGTATTCGACTGTTATCCCTGACCTTGTGTAAAGCCCATTCCCGGAAAAATAAGGTTTCATTGTCCTTCCCCTGAAGTTATAGTTGCTTGATGAAATGCTCAAAAGTCAGTTTGTTTTATCCCTCAAGTTCTCCGAAGGGTAAATTCGGCAGGCCTTTTTTTATTTATTTATTTTTTCAAAGATATTCATACAAAATGTTCTTGTCGTTAGCAAGTTGGTGTAATGCTAGCTAGCTAGCTAGCTAGGGCAGACTGTTTAGACTGCTCCAAATCAGCAATGAGCAGTCATTTTGGTGTTATGGCTGTGGTCGTTATGGATGTTGAATATCATAAAATGACTAAGTGAGGACGTTTACATTTTAACGGGTTTAATGCAAGAGTATTACAAAGCGGGAGGAATTACGAGACGATGGCCACAGTCAGTGAGTTCTTCCATTATCATCAAATCTACTGACTACTTAATTTAATCTTCATGATCAATTTATAGATGGGGCTGTAAAATGCTAGAACATATTGGAAAAATGTCTATTATCATTTCAGTCCAATCCAAGGTTAATTCTTCCAATTGACTTTTTTTGTGCAGACAAATTAGATTTCCTTTATTGCGTTCAAGGATGAAGCGACAAAAGCTTTCTTTCTTTCTTTCTTTCTTTCTTTCTTTCTTTCTTTTTCTTTCTTTTTCTTTCTTTCTTTCTTTCTTTCTTTCTTTCTTTCTTTCTTTCTTTCTTTCTTTCTTTCTTTCTACGCTATCTTCTTTCATTGTTTCTTTTCGCGTTTCTTTACTCCTTGTTTGTTTTTCTTTATTTTACTTTTTTTCCACTTTCCCTTTTTTCATTGTTTACGCCCTTCTTAATTTGTATTCTTCTTTTTTCATTATTTCTTTCCTGCATTATCGTTTTCCCTTTTCTGTCATTTTTTCCTTGGTTCTTTTTCATCTTTTTTTCATTCTTTAATTTATTTCTTTACTTCTTTCTTTCCTTGTTTCTTTGTTGAAATCATACTTGTATTTCCTTTCTTTCTTTCTTTCTTTCTTTCTTTCTTTCTTTCTCTACGCTATCTTCTTTCATTGTTTCTTTACGTGTTTGTTCTTTCTTTACTCCTTTTTTGTTTTTCTTGCTTTATTTTACTTTTTTCCATTTTCCCTTTTTCATTCTTTACGGCCTTCTAATTTTTTATTCTTTTTTCTTTATTTCTTTCCTGCATTATCACTTTCCCTTCTGTCATTTTTTTCCTTGTTTCTTTTTCATCTTCTTTTCATTCTTTCTTAATTTATTTCTTTACTTCTTTCTTTCCTTGTTTCCTTGTTTAAATAATACTTTTATTTCTTTTCTTCCTTTTCTTTCTTGTTTCTTTCTTTGCTTCTCTGTCATCCATTTTTATCTCCTTGTTTGTTTGTCTTTCCTTTGTTTCTTCTCCTTAGTTCTGCATTTCCTTCCTTCATTTTTCTTTTCTTCTTTCTTCCTTTTGTTCTTTCAGCTATACTTCTTTTCTTCCTTCTTGTTTCCTTTATGTCTTTCAGGTATTGCATTCAAACAGTGAAGAAAGCAACGTTGACTCTCTCTTTGTCCCTCCACTTCTTTCTTTTCTTAATAGAAATTGTCGATCAAATTCAATTTTCCATCTAGCCTATTTTTCCAACACTTCTGCTGGGTACCAACTTTTCAAATAATGTAATTTGTAATTATGGTATTATATATGTAGTTTGTTAAAACGCCGCATGTTTTGTAATCAACAAAAAAAAACCCACGTTTTTAAATTCAACCCCGATTTTGAGTATCTGAGCGAGTTTCCGCCGACAACTTTGAGCGCATCTTGGATGCTTACCGCGTGGTTGTAACCGAAAACCGGCATTTGTATTTCATCCCCGC
Organism: Hippichthys cyanospilos; assembly: GCF_059441005.1. Classification (NCBI taxonomy): domain Eukaryota; kingdom Metazoa; phylum Chordata; class Actinopteri; order Syngnathiformes; family Syngnathidae; genus Hippichthys; species Hippichthys cyanospilos. The sequence continues at coordinate 3,005,938 of NC_142372.1, forward strand.
TTTGGGCGCAGGTCCCAGCAGCTGACTGAGGTGTTCAGCATGCAGCCCGTGCATTTCGGTGCGCGCTGCATCCTGTCCCTGAGGTGGAAGCTAGCTCTTTGACGGACATAAATTGCCTTCCTCTCCCCTTCGGAGTGGACTTGGTGGAAGCGCTTGACTGGGCTTGATGGACAGCGCCCACAGTGGTCAAGTCAGAGCCAGTTAATAATTCGCCAGCCGCTATCTAGCTGTAGCAGGCACACCCTCCTGTTTAGAGGAGCTTGTAATAGCTTTATAAAAGAGGGAAAATGAAAAGAAAGTGGACCTGAATGTAAAGTATTATCAAGTCCAAGCTGTGTCATCATCACTTTATGAATTGTGAAGGGGAAATTTAGGTAAACTCAAGCCCTCAAATCAAACTAAAACAGTCCTTCTTAAATAGTGTGGCAGGCGTGAGGTGATGCCGGGCAAAATGACCTCAGGGAAAAGGCTTTGTTTTGCAATGTAATGTAGTGTAATTGCAATAAAATGACTGGCATCATTTTTTTTTATCCAGGCACTTTGATTGATTATTCCCCCCCCCCAGTTTTAGACTAACCTGTAACATGTATTAACACTGAAAAAAAGTAGTCAACAGTTGTTGAACGTTGATTAAAAAAAAAGCTTTTTCCTTTTCTGTAATTTTAAAAAGCATGACAAGAAGTGGCCATGAACGTCATGTTGCTCCGCCCCTGGCTGTGTATCAAATACCGGTCTATATTATATACAATTATAAACGAGTGAGATACATACCTTGATTTATCAAAAGAATGTTATGGTATTTCTTTTATTATTAAGCCTCCATATAATCCCCATCGCCCCTTATACCCAGCCATGAAGTGGAGGAAAGTACAGAAGAATAAATGGAGTAAATGGTAAATTGAGGTAGAATTAAGGTGGAGAAAGTGAGGATGCTTTGACAGAAAGACAGCTGGGGAGGAGCGTTTGTCTCTTAGGGAGCGCTAGAGGAGATGGACTTAAATAAGATGTCTCTCACCTTCATGCAATTCTTGCTGCCGGACCATCCTGTCATCCTCTGATGGGTTCTTTCAAATATTTTGTCCTCTTCAAGCGTTATTTGATGTATGCGCTTCTCGTTTCCATTCACTCATTCGCTACCATTGACGGTTATAGACGTCAAAGCTTTATTTTTACTAGTGAATGAGTTAATGAATGCGTGTTTGAAGCGGGGCCACAGATTGCAGAAAGACATGTAGGTAGCCTTTCCTATGGAGCTCTCAACGCACATTCGTCAAAGGTAGCTTCACGGAAGGCCCTCGCACCGGCCAACGTGTCAGTTGTGCCCCACAGCAGTCTGCTGTTTTCCTCTCGCTGACCTTTTCAAAAGCCGCCTTTTCTTTTTCAGCTGTGACAGCTTGAATATGAGGCTGCTTCCTCCACCTCAGCCTGCCATTTGCATCAAAGAAAAGAAACGGAATGCATTTTTGTTAATGGCATGCAAATGTGAATATAACCTATTTTGACTCATTTTGCGTTTGTATTGGTCCTGTCCATCAGAGACTCCTTATCTCCCTATTTTTCTCTCTTTAGTCAGAAGGCAAGCTCACCCCCCCCTCTCTCTCTCTTCTCAGGTATGGGAGATGCTACTGGGCTCCAAATCGCCACTGGTGACTGTTTTCATGGCCGTGCCAACCATCTACTCCAAATTAATCCACTATTATGATCAGCACTTTACTCAGCCCCATGTCAAAGACTTTGTCAAAGCAATGTGCAAAGAAAGGATCAGGTATGACTTAAGGAATTAGCAGAAAAAAAATTCAATGCAGAGATAAAGACAGCGCTTAACGCTTTCACTGCCACCCCGGTAAAAATTGTTTTTTGACATTGGATTAAGTCGGTTATTTAGTAATGCATTTTTATTCTTTAATATAAATTCAGTGACATATAGTGACAAATTGAATTAAAAATCGGATAAAAAAAATCATCTTTGATGTGTATGGCTGTGAATGAGTATTGCGCCATCCCTATCTGATTTATTGAATTTTGAAACAACATTTGTTGTCTTATTTCCAGGTTGCAAAATCCAAGTTATTTTCTCTTAGTTTGAAAAAAAAAATGCTTCGTCACAGCATCAAAACATATTATATTAGATTTACCCTGTTAAAATTTCTCTTACCTTCTGAAGTCCTTCCCTAACCTCCGGTGGTGAATTTGAGAACGTACCTATAACGTGCCTATAGTCTGATGTAATGCTTTAATTCCTTTCTTTGATTATCCCTCACACTCTTGACCATGAATATCAAATGAACGCGCAAGGTTTGAAAGGTTAACCGTTTTACTTCAGGCTCATGGTTTCTGGCTCTGCTGCTCTTCCGCTGCCCACTCTGGAGCGTTGGGAGGACATCACGGGGCACAGACTGCTGGAACGCTACGGCATGACTGAGATTGGCATGGCGCTATCCAACCCACTCAAGGGCCCACGAATTCCAGGTACTCACATAGGTCCACGCAAACAAATGAACATAAGGGAGTAGTTATCCATTTGCATTATTTTAAATTACCCCATTATTAAGGACGTCAAAAACAGAATTGTTCTTTGCTGGCTGAAGCAGCACAACTGAGCCTGGTTTGTTTAAAAAGTGATCAGTAGAAACGGCAACTGTGTCATATGGATCCTTTACGTCTTAAACCGTATTTGAAAGGTGATCCGACAGATGTCCCCAACCGAAATGGGGCAGTTGAACGCTGCTACTGCTAACACTGCTAGCATCTCGTGCTGCTAGCACTGCTAGCCATTAATGTTGGAGCCCAAGTCAAAAGTCAAAGTCAATTTTATTTTATTTTATTGTGCGTTTTACATGTACAATAACAAAGTGCACATGCGCAAGATGAGACAATCCTAAAACTAGATTCTTAACAATAGTAACGCGCAGTATGGCATAATGCATTGTCAGCATAATTAAGTCTTTTTTTAAGCATAATTACCAGTTGAACTTTCAGGACTATGCAGTTTTACACAAAATAAAGACGTACCCCCCAGGCAGAAAAATAATGCTTCATGTATTTGAATCAAATTACTCTGGGACTTGTTTCACAGCCTGATGGAGATGTTGCTCGGCTCTTCGCTTTTTTAAGGTTGTAAGAAGTGTCATTGGAAACCAAGTATTATGTGGTAATCCCATGCCAAATCAGATCCCCGAAAAATCTGAAAATTTTAACCAAGCCGATTTTGATTACAATTAAAGTTGGCGTACTTGTAGATAGTGATGGCACAACATCAAATCTTAATTTATAGGTCAATCAAAGCAGGGGTTTGGTATTTTAGGCGTGGCAAATTTTGGTATTTTTGCCAAACGGGACACGGCCGCATACCTTTGAAAACTTTCATCTCAGGAACTACGAGGTGAATCTCCAGAAAGAGGTATCGTCAGAAAGAGCAACCAACGAACGATTCAGGCTGTAGCTCCCAAACTCTTGCTGCGACTAACCTAAAATTTCAGACTTAGTGTTGCACCGGTACCATCAAAAAGTACACCAAGTTTCATTCAAATTTAAATTGGCTTGGTTAAACCCACTGAGTGATTTGGCACAGGATGACCTTATACACTTTG